>NW_026083025.1:300000-475534 GCF_020184175.1 Aphis gossypii
TATGCTATAATATTATACATATGCTTTATAAATTATAATGATTAAAAATACTAGCGTTAGTGTTTGTTTACGTAATAATTATTTCGTAAATTTTTTTGGTTTATTACTATTATTGGTTATAAATACGGAATCACAATATAAAATATAATGATTCTTAAATCATGTTATAAAACTTTGTATGAAAGAATTTTGTTTTTTAAATAAAATCAATAATACGTTACAAAATTATCAGCAAAATATATACTATTGGTGAGCCAAGAAGTATACTTTTTAAGCATTATTTACCAAAAAAATTTTGGTGAGGCGCAGGTCAGGATTATACCTTTTTGTGCCTATGGTAAAAATTTTTAAAGCACCCTTAGATAAGTTGTTTTTTCTTACATCAACATTTTTAAAGTATTAAAATTTATTAGTTTACATCTATATTATATTTTATATTACATTGAGATACCTACATAATTGATTTATTTAAAAATATTGTTTTCGCTTTTAGCGAAGCTTATTTTTTGATATAATCTCATCAAAGTCAATAGATTCAAAAATATCTTTTTTTGATGATAACATCATTACCTAACCTATTTTCTTGTAATTAAGTAGGTGATTCTATAATTGTTTTAGATTCTGAATGGAGTGAAGAATAAATTGATTTTGTTATTATTCATAAAGTATAGTTCGTAGACAATTTAACATTTCAACAGTTATTTAGATTGGCATTTTCTTTATATGATTTAGTTTTGGCGTATTAAGGTCATTAAAAATTAAACGACATTTTGGCTTTTTCACCACCCAGTGAAAAATATATCCTAGGCTGATTATAATCATCTCCGTTCAGAATCGTTTTTCGTATACAGTGATACTTGTCATTGCATTCAAATTTAACACACCTTTATAGTGACCTAATTGATATCCGAGGTTCTCTCGATACCTACTGTGCAGTAGAGAGGACTCACTTGACCGACTTTTTTGTTTTGTTTTTATTATTTAAAACATTTTGATGATTAATTATATTTTTCCAAAAAGATAATTTATGGATAAAAAATATTGTTTTGATGAAAATATAAAGCATAAGAACATCTTATTTTTAAGATTTTAGATGCATATCAATCTGGTCTATTGTTATAACTTGTATCATGTAAAATTATAAATTATCACAAGTCTTAATAATAATATAATTATACACAAATGATTAAAAACGAAATTTAATAATTAGATTATGTAGGAAATAAATATATTAGATACTCGTATGTTCTTTTTTTGTTATCCCCTTTTTCACATGAACTATGCACTCCTTCATGATGTTTGGTTTAAAATATTATTAATATACTGTTTAAAATAGTATGTGCATTTTTAAGTTATTTTTAATTTTGTTTATGATAATCAAAAGTATCATAGAATACGCTCAAAGAAAATTATTACAATTTCGACTTTCATATTCGAACAAACTATTTTCGTTATTTCCAAACTAATTAAACCTGTAAATACCAGGAAACACCTACTTAATTTTTTCTCGTGTGTTTTAGATGGTTGGTAGAAAGTCTAAAATTGACAAAAATGATTTATTTGAACTTTTGAAAACTTTTAAGACCGAAATTGTCAACGCTTTGGGGAAAAGTACTGATCCACTATGGAAATCGCTATGTAGTAGATTAGATAACAAAATTTCATCATCCGGATTATATTTGATTATACAAAATAACCGCTATAATTGTCATGGAATTTTAGATCTTATTGAAAAAGAGGAACTTTCTGGATGTGATGATAGTGATGAGTCTACAGAACAGACTATACATCAGTCCAACAAGTGTGATTTAGAAAAAGACAAAACTTTGGTACTTGATTTTAATACTTGGTCGTCTTTGCTATCTCCTGATAAATCATCTTTGAAAAGTGGTTGGACTCATGTTTTTTTTGATCATATCACTTCACAACTTAAAACATCTTGTGTTTGGATGTTCAAAAGGCATGTATTAAATGCAACTGATCTTGGCTGTTATTTCAACTGTCAAGGTTATTGTGCAGAATGTAAAGCGTCTATAAATATTTGGTGCCCAAAAATACCTCAACATTTTGAAAACGTGACATTAAATTTAAAACTAGATAATGTAAATGAAAAAAAACATTCCTATTTAAAGAAAAGACCATTATCAGGAGCAAAGAGAGGAGAGATTTCAAAACGACTTTGTGATGGCAAAATGGCAGTTAATTGGAGGAGAGAAAACATTTCGAATATTTCGGGGAATTCAAGTAATCGTTGCCTTTATTCTTTAGATGTCTTAAGGAGGGCTAGACAAGATTTTAAAGAAAAAACTGAATTTAAAGATATTTCCCCAAAAATGTCAGGTGTAGATTCCTTACTTTACATGAAGTACAAAGAACATTTATACACGATAATTCATAAAATTGGATTGGATCCATTTTATGTATTTTATTGGACTCCTGCTCAAACTATAATATTTAATGAATACGTAAAAAATGAAAATATGAGTAAGTTATTCATTGATGCTACGGGGTCAATATGTCAAAGAATAGAACGACCCAATAACAATAAATCTTCTCATATATTTTTATACCAAGGTGTTATACATTCTGGAACACTCAGTGGCCAATTGCCTGTAACACAAATGCTATCGGAATGTCACAATATTAGTCAAATAACGTATTGGTTATCAGAATGGTCGGCTAATATCAAAATTCCAAAAATCATAGTATGTGACCATTCAATGGCATTGTTGGGAGCTATAGCTAGATCATTAGCAGGAGAAATAAACTTAAAAACTTACATGGATAAGTTATTTTTAGTAGTAATGTTTCAATCAAACTTGAATCTAAAAACATTCATTCGGATCGATTATGCACACGTAATGAAATTTTTGAGTAATTGGAAATGTTTTATTGGAAAGGAAACAACTGTGAAAAAATTCTATCTTAAGCTCATGTCCAGACTAATCATGTGCACTTCTTTGAAATCCGCTGAAAGCCTAATTGAAAATATTTTAATTACGTCAAATAGTATATTTGAAGGCCATGACGAAAAAAATAATGAACTTGCAAGTGAAACCGCAAAATTGTGTTTAAAACAATCAATAGCTGGAATGGATGAAATTTATGTATGTGATGATGAAGATAACGACCTGCTATTAACACAAGACATTTCTAATGATGGAAATGAAGATGGGTGTTTAAAAACATGGATTGACAGTATAAAGGAAAAATCTACTTTAAAATACGTTATTTCGTCAACTAATTCTATATATGAAAAAGATAATTTCCATTATTTACCTGACTTTTCTATCTCGTTGATCAAATTATTGAGGACCTACCCTTTATGGTCAGCAATAATGATTAAACATTTTAATATAAGTGAATTAACAGCATCATCATCTTCTGTAGAAAGCTACTTCAATGATTTAAAAAACAGAATTTTTCATAATGACAATCTTCCTTTACGTGTTGACAAATTTGTCTGTAAGCACATCAATGAAATAGATCAAATGTTAAAAATAGCAAAATATGATGAAATATTTACAAAAAAAAATAGAAAATCCGGATGAGACTGAAATAAAAATGGCTGAAGCAAATATTGATGAAGATGAAATATTAAAAAAACCAGTACTATTATCGGAACAAATTTCAAAAGATACTGGTGACAACAATGATGACTATCTTGACTTGGAGTACATTGCACCTTCAAAAGTTAAGGAAAACTGGAAGGGATTGGCTGATAAAAAAAAGAAGAGAACATCGTATTATGCTGCACCAAATCCCGAAATTATGCATATTGAACACAAGAAAAAAATTGAAATAGCATTAATAAAAAATGGAAATTTTGAAAACAAAACCAAAGGAACAAAATTAAATGGTGAGTCCATAATTTTAACAAATACTTGTCCATATGACTCTATTATTCAAGCTATTTCATGTGCATATTGTGATAGCCAAGATTACAGTCACCACTTGGATAGTGTACATAATTCCGTGGTTATTTACCGTATTGTAAAATACTTAGTTACCGAGGGATACTCAAGGAGTTTTAAACTAGAACGTGTTGATTTACTCAAGAATATATGCCCGTCTGAAACTTTGGTCAACAATATGATTTCAATTAACTGCGCAGGGAATATATCAACAGCATATGAAAAAATATGTGAAGGACTTGAAAGTGTAACGGAAAATTATAAATGCAGTGAATGTAGCTTTGAATGGAACAATAAAAAAAAAGTAATCTATTTAGTTTTACAAAACTTCAATGAGATGGAAGAAAAATTAAAAGAATATTTTCATGATAATATTAAATGCAGAAATTGTTTTCATCAGAACGAATTATCTGTGGACATTGGAAAACAAATATTTATAGATTGCGATTTAATGAAAGCATCAATTATGGATTTACCTATCGTCATGAATTTAAAAACAAAATTAATATTAAGATCTGCCATCACTTATAGTGGAACACCAAACACTATTGGCCACTACTACACGGTTTGTCGAAGAAATGATGGAGCATGGGAGACATACAATGACATGCAAAATAAAGTGACGGTAGCAAGAACCTGCGTGTCACGTTATTTTAGTGCACTAATTTATACAATTTAGATTTTAAGATGATAGGTACATGTACATGTATAATGTCTGAAAAATAAATTTTTAAAAATTCCATGTAAACTTTAATTTGTAAAACAGTGATATTATATAAATATATAATTTAATTCAAATTTACCAACTGTTTGTATGTTTTAATTTTAACATTTAAGATACAATTGTAGGTATAGAAAACTTCTTACTGGGGATAAATAGGGGAGGGGACGACTTACAAATTTTGAATTCTTGCTTACAAATACTTACAAATCGCGCAGCACAATTTGACAGGGTCAAAAACGTTGAAGTGATGAAACGGCTAATTTTCGCGGAATTTGGCCGTGATTTAAACTTTTGTGGATAATTGAAAACGGCTGAACTTACAAAATTCCAATTTGTGCTTACAAAAACTTACAAATGACTTACAAATTGTTGACAAAATTTGGATTAAAAATTTTCACATTGGGTGGCCAACTTCATGGAGCTTTCATACGCATATCTTTGGCTACACAATGTCCAATTGAAAATTCTCTTGGCATATCCAAAATACAACTATTTATTTCAACCAGTCTAGTACCTTGATTATGCGACCTATAAAAAAAACCAAAACAATTCATTTACAAAAAATAGCTTTTAGCCTGTTAATAAAAGTATTTACAAATTCCCTTTAAGAAATCTATCCAGACTTGGGTAAAATACTTTTTAAAAGTATTTTAAATATATATTCCAAATACTTTAAAAAAAAAGTATTCAGAATACATGTTTGAATACTTTATAATAATAATATTTCCAAATATTTTTTTTTAGTAGATTTAGATTTCAATGACAAAAATATATTGTTTTTTTAATTTATTGTTTAGAAATGAATATTATAATAATTTCGTTTTATTTATAGTTTATAGTTATATACAATTGCAAAAGCTTCAATGAAAAAAAAGATAACAAAATTATTAAATCATTTACTTTTCACATCAAAGTTAATAATGAATGTATAAGTGTAGATACACTTGCAAGTAAGATACCAAACTAAAATGTTTTTCCTGTTTTCTTTGAAACTAGGTTTCATATAAATAAAAAATCAAGAAAACATTTTTTTATCATAAAATAAATTAAATTAAATTAATTACTTTTTTGTAATGTTTTCTTGTTTTTCAGCTTCTGGTTCATCTACAAAAATAAAGTACAATTAATATCTGTTTACAAATTGAAAATCCTCAGATGATCTATTTACTGTCTAAATAATTAAATTTAAATTTATCTGTTAGCTCATCATGTAAAAGATTGTATTTAAAAAATATATATTATTTTATTTAGATAAATATTTAATAATTATATGTGTTCTACAGGGTAGGCGGAAAGAAGCCCCAAAAAATAAATACACCGATGAAAAAAGCCCAGAAATATAAATATAAATGTGAACACCTAATTGGTAATTAGTAATTACCATGTACCTATAGGCTATAACAAAATATAATAAAATATTATATATTATAATGAAAATAATAATTAATTGTATAAAATATAGATTTTAAATCTAACAAAAATATAATTATAAACACAATAGGTATTATGATATATTGTGTTATAAGTTATAAGTAAAAAACAGAAGTCTTAGGTATATACACATAGGTGTGCTCAGACTTCTGAGTCAGGTGTGGCTAAATTTAATCTGACCCCCCCCCCTCTGTCATGGCGACCCAAGAAAAAAATTGTAGAAATTTCCAATACAAATTACGAAGTAACCTTTTTGTTGGTGACTGGAAAATGTTAACAATCAGCCCTACCCGTGCGCACGCCTATGTACATTATATAAGCATATATACTACTATAACAGATAATTATAAATAGTAAAATATAATTGTTAATTGATAAGAGGCCAATATAGGTAATTTTTTAAAAGAAATATTTCTGTACTAAAATGTTTTTGCAACCTACAAGTGGGCGTCATAAACCTGTTCCGCTGCTGCAGCTTGCGGGGTGGCCTAATTTTGATTTTCCGGTTATCTGAAAAATAGATTTATCAATAAATTAAAAATATCTAACTAGTATTTTAACATAATAAATCTAATCAAATTATATTCAATTTTTGTTTAGATTTATACACTCCTAAAAATCATTAAAATACATACATTGCAATATATACCTACTAATGTTTATAAATATGTTGATTTCAATAAATAAAACAATAAACATTGAATAACGATTAGGATAAATGGTAATATTTTAATTACTTATAGGTAAATATATTTACCTATTAGGTATATGTAGTTGTTTATTAATGTTATGTTATATTAACTTTGAATTTTTGATATAGAAATTTTATACGATTAAGAATAAAAATTTTATTTATTAAAAATATTAATTATTTGTGATAAAAACATAATTATCGTAAATATCATCAATACCTTTTTTAAGGCGCCAATAGCATTTTGCAGCTTTGTGGCCTTTTTTGTGACAGGTGTGGCATTCTGTAATTAATTAAAATTTAAATGTTTTAATCAAAGTAGGTATATTATGTTAACTGAAATGAAATTAATTATCAAACGTACTGCCGTTAAACATATGCTGCTGCTGCAGCTGCTGGTACGGTTGCTGCTGCTGGTACGGTATATAATTAGCGGGAAACATCTAAAATAATTACATAAAAATTAAAAAAGCTTTAAAAGCCGTACAAGCAGCAGCAACCGTACCAGTAGTTGCCGTACCAGCAGCAGCTCATTATTAACTTTGATGTGAAAAGTAAATGATTTAATAATTTTGTTATCTTTTTTTTCATTGAAGCTTTTGCAATTGTATATAACTATAAACTATAAATAAAACGATATTATTATAATATTCATTTCTAAACAATAAATTAAAAAAACAATATATTTTTGTCATTGAAATCTAAATCTACTAAAAAAAAATATTTGGAAATATTATTATTATAAAGTATTCAAACATGTATTCTGAATACTTTTTTTTTAAAGTATTTGGAATATATATTTAAAATACTTTTAAAAAGTATTTTACCCAAGTCTGGATAGATTTCTTAAAGGGAATTTGTAAATACTTTTATTAACAGGCTAAAAGCTATTTTTTGTAAATGAATTGTTTTGGTTTTTTTTACAGGTCGCATAATCAAGGTACTAGACTGGTTGAAATAAATAGTTGTATTTTGGATATGCCAAGAGAATTTTCAATTGGACATTGTGTAGCCAAAGATATGCGTATGAGTGCTGGAATCGCTATATATTTCAAGTTAGTCAATAACATAGTTTAATTGATAAAATATTGTTAATGTTTTTAATTCATGTATTTTAAAATATCATTTAGGAACACTTATAAGAGAGTGGGCGAACTCATGGATCAAAGAAAAGATGTTGGCTGCGTTGTGGTTTTGGAAGAAAACCAAAGGTTTATTTTTTACCTCATAACCAAAGAACTAAGCAACCATAAGATAACGTATGACAACATAACTGCTACCATTAAAACCTTACATGCTCTGGTTGTAGAGCATGGTATTAAGAAACTTGCTCTTCCGCGCATTGGTTGTGGCTTAGATAATTTGAATTGGACAAGAGTTATAGAAATTATTGAAAATGAATTTCAAAATGGGGAATGTACAATAACCATTTGTCATTTTACCAAGGTAATTTTACTTAATTCAGCCTTAATAACAAGCAATTCTATGAAAAAAGTTTACTTATGTTTTTATTTTTTACAGCATTTGTCAAAAGAATCTGATGTAATTCGAGTCGAACATCCAACAACAATAAAAATTGATAAAAATATAAAAAATATAGAAAAGCGAGAACACGAAAAATTCTGTATAATATTATATTTTCGGAATACAACTTTACCAGTTTATTGGGATCAAAATTTTCAGTCTGTCAATGAAAAACACTGATTTAAGTCACAATATTATGAATACTGTCAGTCAGATCTTGAAGTTGGTCAGTGTTTGAAATACAACACAAAAGAAGATTACATATTTGTTATCATCACAAACAAAAATATAACAGATCATTTTTCATATCAAAACTTGGCAAAAGGACTTGTAAAAATGAAAAAAATGATTGGGGATGATCAGTACCACCTAACATTCATAATACACACACTGCGTATTCTTTCATTTGAAAGTCTCGTTAATCAAAAAATTGTATCTTTAATTCGTTCAACACTTTTAGACTTCACTCCATGTGTAATTCTTGAAATAGAAAGTAGTAAATACTAAAAGTATAGTAACTCTCAAAATGTATTGTTTACCTAATTTTTTCAAATTTATTGACAGTCATAGTTTCTTGTACTAAATTATTACCTAAAGTAGGACACCAGTAATGCCTAACATTTTTAATATTAACCAGACTCATCAATGTAAGTATACCAATAAATTTTTGTAAGTCCTCTGGAGTTATTTGGGTTGGATTAGATATATCATTTAGAACACTGTATTTGAGAGATTTGAAAAAATGTGATCTATCAAATCATTTGTAAAAAAATATTTAAATATTTGTAGAGGTGTTTCTATTTCAAGAATTTCTGCAGGTAAATTTGTGTTTCCTTGAAAATTACATGAAATGTTGGTCAAATTTCCTGATGACCATTTAACGTTTTTGACAACTATAGGTTTTTTATTTAATTTCTTACCTGTATTTATTGGAGATTGTGGAGGTTGAGGTTGATTTTGATTTCTACTACTTCTAGTTAGGAAATTTGAATTAAAAATATTATCTGTTACTGAAGAGCTAGGGGATTGAACACATATATTTGAAGGGTCAATAGTAGTAGGAATAGAAGGTTCAGTATCTATAGTTACATTGCTGTCATAATCTTAAGGGTCATCAAAAATCAATGAAGAGTCAATTGGTGTATCAAATTGTTGCAATAATTTAGTTAGTTCATCAGAATCATTTTCATCTAACACATTCTTACAAGTATTATCCCAGTCCAAATCATAGTCCAAATCGTTACTAAAACTATCACCATCAGAATCCAGGCCGTCTTCAGAGTCAGTTGGTATATCTTGATTTATCAAATGTGTTATTTCCTTATCCGAAAGTTTATTCATTATGAATATTATCGAAAACAAAACAACTAACTAGGTATTAATTAAAATACGTTTATTTAAAACCTAAGAACTTAATAATTATACATACAATTGTATTATTGAATAAAATATTAAGATTCAAGTTACAACTCACAAGTAATATTATTTTCAAATCAAATAAATAGAGGATTTGTAGGTTATCAGTTATCACTAAACTCAACAACCTATAATGCATAGTGTTGCTTATGGGCAACAAACTAAAACATCGAAATTAAACGATTTCAGTTATCAATATTGTACCAATTATCGATAAGACATCATCTACACAGTGTAGCCAAATAGATAATAATTTTTTTCAAGTTGTAAATATAAGAAATATGGTAGATATTGTTAAACAAAGTTTACGGTATATTACGTATTTGATAGTACGTGACCGCTTCTGATACTTTTTACTAATTAATGTTGATAAACACGATTTTGTGATGAATAATGACAATAATGTATATAATACTACGAATTGTTGTTAATTCAGACACGAAATAGTCTAAGAGGGTAAACTCAGACAGCAAAAAGTCGAAGATGTCTTACTCAGGCAGATAAAAGTGTGAACGAATTTGTAATTCAGACACAGAAAAAAATTATTTATAAGGTTTAAAATGAGTTTAAACAAAAAATTGGATGAGGTAGCTCACTATATTAAGAATCAATATCCAAATTTAAATTTTGGAAATGTCTCAGTTTCTGACAGTTGTGTAACTAATATTTGCAATATCATCTTTAATAAAGAAAATGATAATGGTTTAAAAAAATCAATTACAAATGCTATCAATAGAAACACTTCATCTTTTCGTAAACGTATTACAAGTATGAACAATACTGATTTATGTAATGTGTCAGAAATGAATAATACAATAATAAAATGTATTGAAAGTTGTAACTATACGTCTAGTGATTTCTTAAATTACAATGTCGCGATTCTAAATGCCGTATGTAAACACATTAAAGTAGCTGCAAATCATGTTAACCGTATTAAATTGTATAGGAAATGTAAAAAACACTTTGACATGTCTTTGTGTAATCCATCAGATGACACAGACATTATGAATTCAAATAGTGTTTATTTTAATGAAAATTCTAGTATTGAAAATTGCACTTCATATTCTGATCACACAGAGCCTGAACTAGTGCATAAAGACCACGTTTCACTTGAATACACAATTGTATCGTCCCAAAGTAATTGCAGTTGGATGATAGGAAATCCACTCATACCTTGTAGTACTCCAATTCTATCAGAAAGCATAAGGGTTGAATCTGATTTTGTTACACCGAATAAATTGGAATGCAGAAAAAATGCTGGACTTGTGCCAAGTCCCCTTAAAAATGCCTATTTTAAGAAAACCCCGTTCAAGTCTGGTGTTGTGCTGCCTTTGAAAACAATAAACTGTTTTCCAAAAGAATACAATAGCAGTGAATGTGAGTTTTTTGAAGGAATTTTCCCATTTTCACGTGTAGAGTGGTCTCATATGTTATATACACATATTAGCGGTGAAAAACGTTTGGATAAGAATAAATATCCTATTATATTCAGAAAGCTCATTAGAACTGTGAACAATACATGCGTTGTTAATTCAAAAAGGGTTAGATATTTTGAAAACCATTCCAATATGTACATGTATTGTAGCCACGAGGGGTGCAAACTTTTTAGAATTAAAGTCCAGCTTCAAAACCAAGTGTTTCTGGCGGAAGTATATAGTTCTGGTTTAAATTACCATCACAATCCAGAAGACAATGGTCTCAAGAACCACGTAAAAGGGATTCAGCGAGACTTACACAAAGAAGCGCTAAAAAAGACAAAAGCGTTTTCCTTCAGGTCGGACGCTGTTGACATGGCATCACCCACTCAGTTGAATTGTGGTAATTTGCAAGGCATTAAATCGGATGACGTCGTCAGAAAAATCAGATCAGAGGCCTTAAGTGCCGATGATTATGATAAAGATGATTTTCATGACCTAGTATTGATGTGTAATGACAAAGAAAACAACTTTGTAAAGCATGTCGGCATACCGTCCGTTCACTGTTATAGTAACGAGCAGTTGGACATACTAAAAAATCTGATTAAAAAACAAAAACCAGTAACTGGGTATTTGGATGCAACTGGTACAGTGGTCAGGAAAATTGACAAGAACAGCAAAAGAGTTCTGTACTATGTTCTAGTTGTTAATGTCCCATTACCTAGAGACTCAAGTGTCACGTGCCCTGTTGTTGAAATGATTAGTTCAGCCCACGACATTGTTGCGATTTCACAATGGCTGAACGCTTTTAAAGCATTCGTTTTGAAACACAAACTGACTTGGCCAGTATTCACAAATATCGTGACAGAATTCAGTTATGCCCAAATGAATGCCTTGTGTATAGGATGGAATGGTTTTACTTCCATATTCGACTACCTTGACTGGTGTTACAGAGTATTGGTTGAAAACCACGACGAATCTAATGTCACCATCATAAATATATGTGCAAATCATTACACAAAAATTATAGTAAACCATGTCTACACATATTTTCAATCTGAGAAAAACCATCGTATGACTGTAGAAAAAACTAAAAGAAATGATGTCATTGATTGGATATGCATACTTTTTAACACAACCAGTTTGACAGATGTCGAACAATGGTTCAAAATATTTTCAGTAATACTGTTGTCACCTTATGGTACAGGACACACGAAAAATGCCATTAGTACAATGAGAGCCAAGTGTTATGATAAAATATACCAATTGCCAACTGAATCGAACAACGAAGGTGAGGATCACTCGAAGGAAATAAATAAATTTCTATGCGAATCCAACACGAGTGATTCCATGATGTTGTGTAGATTTCAGTCAATCAAAGAACAAGTTAAATCTGAAGTCTCAAATTGTGCTGAAAATTTTGAAAATTTAAGCATTAATGAATATTATGATGAATCATATTTACACCAGTTTATAGTTAAGTGTGTACCTTTCTTAGCACTGTGGACACCTATTATGAATAATAAACTCAGCAATGGCATTGAAATCCGCCAGAGTAATGCTACCGTTGAATCTTGGTTTAAAACAGTCAAACAAGACATACTAGAAGGCGACCGCAGGTTTAAGTGCGGCCGGTTTTTAAAACTTATGAGACAGCGTGTGACGAATGTACACAAACAAATGAAGTACAATATTAGAAAAGGGAAGTGCACTCGTGCGCTTGATTTTGACACTAAGTCTAAACAGAGTACTACTAAAGAAAATGGAAAAAGAAAAATTTCAGAA
Organism: Aphis gossypii; assembly: GCF_020184175.1. Classification (NCBI taxonomy): domain Eukaryota; kingdom Metazoa; phylum Arthropoda; class Insecta; order Hemiptera; family Aphididae; genus Aphis; species Aphis gossypii. Next base: position 312,901 of record NW_026083025.1, read on the forward strand.
TTGTCTAGCCTTAATCATTTAGATGAAACAGAGAGTTGGGGAAAAAAAGAAAAACAACATAAACACCTCCAACCCATCAAGTACCGTCCTTTCAAAGCACTGTCGTTAAAAATCCCAAAGTCTTCGACCATTACAGCAGATAAAAATAACATTGTGGTCATAGAATGTGACAATGAGACTAGGTTCACTGTTGATGAGCCTATTAATGACGTAGTTGTCTGTGATTTAAGTAAGCCATTGTCGGATGATTGTTTAATGAAATCCGTTTCGACACCTGGCAGTCATAAATCTCCGTTTCGACTACCAGTGAAATCTATAGATTTATACGACAATATGCTCCCTAAAGATTTGACGTACTATAAACCAATTAAGTTGCCAAAAAATAAACATTATCTAGTTGTAAAATATAGTTACTTATTATCTATTAATAAAAATTGTAACATCTTGGACGACCTGTATTTCCCAGATTTTGATACATTGTCTGAAGAAAATTGGTTGTGTAACTTTGTTATAGATATTTGTTTGTTGTCATACGCTTTTAATCTGCGCTTAGAAAACACACACATTTTATCATGCAATGATGTTGCATGGCTATTGGGAAAAAGAGTAGTTGGGGAAGTGCATAACAAAATTACTTTCAATCAGAACAGTATGGTTATCCTGCCATGGTTAATTGGTAGACATTGGATTATAGTCTTTATAAATTTCAACACCAAAGAGTGTTATATCATGGACCCGATTAGTCCATATGATACAGAGAGTCGAGCATCAAAAGATCGTTTCAATAAAGTATTTAAAATTTTGAAATCAGATGTCATCTACGGTGACGGCACACATGAATGTCCATCGTTAACACAGATTCCATGCCCGTTTGAAAATGTTCCAAAACAAAATGATGCATTTAATTGTGGAGTTTATATTATATATTACGCATTTAAATTTATGGACAATTCCAAGTTCAGTTTAGAGTTCGATCCTAACACTTATAGAGAATATTTAAAGAAATATCTATTAGAGAATTCTGAAGACATGACAAACATATGCTTATACTGTAACTGGCACTCAGATAGGCACCGTTGTCCACTGGATGATGAATATGTAGAATGGGTGTCGTGTTCTTGGTGTTGTCGCTGGATAGCCATCAATTGCATCCCTAAAGAATACAGACTTATTAATTATAATAATATTGATTTCTTCTGTTTATTTTGTCAAAAATGATGAAATTAAAACAATATACAGAAATACTAAATATAGAGTTTAGGTAGGTGAACAAGTTTTATTGTTAACAAATGTCTGGTACCTATGTGTGGAATAAGAACACTTAAGAAATTATGAAATATTTAAACAGTAACTATAGAAGATGTTATTTGAAACAATAATCTACCTATCTAATAATAATAATATCACAGGTTTTAGACTACTTTATGAGATATCTCTCGGATGCTAAGAAAATATTCTACACAACAGTAGGTACCTGTACAACAAAAATAGCAATCTTATCAAAATGCTATAATTAATGATAGTTGATTATTTCTAAGTTAGTAAAAAAAAAAAAAAAAACATACATAGTAAGTTAAAAAACAACCACAAAAAAATAACTTAAACAATGTTTAAAATACTTTTCATTAAAAGGTACAGAATTGAATTAATTCATTAGCTTAATCAAGCTAGTCTTGTTACAGTAAGTTAATCCAAACATTTTTTCATATAGGTATGTAAAATACCAGACATTATACAAAAACACAACTTGTAACCACACCAGTTATGCTTTTACTTTAATTCATGCATAACTGACAGTCCGCAGTCTGATTTAAAGTGGGACGGCATTTTGTGTTTTACTTAATGAGTAATCGATTATAAAAAATGTCTGATGTGTGTGGGTGTAAAATAAAAACACTTAAAAAATTATGAAATATTCAAACAATATATATAAAAAGAAGTTATCTGTATGTAATAATGTATTTAAAACAATAGGTAACGCACCTATCTAATAAGATTATTATCACAGATTTTAGATAACTTTATAAGATAATGCTTGCAACCTAAGAAAATGTTCTGCACAACACATAGGTACCAAGTGTAGTATTATAATATGTAAAAAGAAAATTACACGGTTTTTTTCAAAATGCTATTAAGATTGTTTCTAGGAATTATGAAAAAAATATATATACAGAGTAAATTAAGAAATAACCACAAAAAGGTACCAGATTTAATTAATTTTATTAGCTTTTTCAAACTAGTCTTGTTACAGTAACTTGTAAAATAAGTTAAACCCAACCACTCATTTACATAGGTAGGCAAATCACTAGACATAATTTTAAAACACATAGTATAATGAAGGGTTCAGTGCAACAACCTGGTATGTCCACTTTCTCAAAAAAAATTTTTATTGCGGTTTTCTAATGAGGATATAAAGCTACACATTTCGGTGTAACAAACTGGTATGTCCGATTATTAGATACAGATATATAAGCAAAAATGAACTTACCAGGTTATTATATTCAGTGCAAGAACCTGGTATGTCCCTATTATCCGGACATACAAGGTTTTAGCACCGAAACTAATTTGACTAAAAATTATAAAAATCAAATTTATGAGCAAGAAACCTGGTAAGTCCATACATTTATCGTATTTATAGATCCTAACATAGTTTGTGTTATTGTAATTGTAATTTGAATACATAATATCAATAAAAAATATAGACTGTTACATGTTTTCTATATAAACATAAAGTATATGATAAATATTAAAGAATTTAAACGTTTATTTCTTCTCCTGAAAAATTTCCAAAAGTGGATATACCAAGTTGTTGCACTGGACCCTTTAATTTTTTTTTACCACACCAGTCATGCTTTTTCTGTAGAGGATACCTACTGCTAAATCAATGATGTACTGTTAGCTGATATACATTTTCAGAAGGCCATTATGATGTGTGGAAACAATAATATAAATGCTTATAACTGAAATGAAATAAAATTAATACACATTAACTATTATAATATCTATACTTACTAATTTAAACTGTATATGATTCAGACACAATAGGTTTATTTAATGCCTGATTCGTGTTGATGAATACCAATCAGAAGTTTGATAAGAATGACCTCAAGTTGTTGGTAACAAATAGCAGTTGTTATGTATATTTACTTTGTATATTTATTCATGTGTTGTTCAGGCCCAGGATGTAGACTAAAATATAAAATGACTTTTATAAAAATATAGTAGAAAGTTTAGATACTGTTGTTTATCATAACCTACCAATAATACGTTATTGTAATATTGCAACACTACACAACTTCCGTATTTTAAATTGTAAGTCTTTAAGAGTGATTGTTGTAGGTAGTAATAACTTGAGGTTCAGTAACACTTTGTTTTTTCAATGTTTTTCGTCTCCCTTGATTCATTATTGTCAATATTGCACCTAGAAATATTTAAACAGTAATGTAAAATAAAATCTACATAGCAGGTGGATAATGAAGGTTTATGAAATTCATCCTGATAGTCACATCGGAACCAACTAATACCTAAGAAATAACTTTTATTTTTTTCAAAAGTTGTAAGTATCATAGACATATTATGTCCTAAACATTTTTACTAAAACTAACAAAAAATTAGAGTGTTGGTCATTGACAAATGCTTTAAAATTTACAGAAATGTTTAAAAAATTTTATAATAACATCTCAAGAGCCTAAGTTTCAAAGTTAGACATTTTGTCTTGAAAAAATATTTTTTTAAGTTTTTTACTTTTTTGAATGATAACATAGAATTTTAATTTCATATTCCAAAGCAGATTTTTTTTCTAAGTATTTTGATACATACAAATCGAATTTGGGACGAGTAGTTTATGAGTTATAAGTATTTAAATTTTAAAGTTTAGATAGTCGGTGAGGAGTGTACGGGGTACCCCGAAAATATTTATCCACTACTACGCTTGTCTAAACTTCAAATACTTATAACTCATAAACTACTCATCCTAAATTCGATTTATATGTTTCAAAATACTTGGGAAATATTCTGCTTTGGAATATGAAAAATATAAGGATAAAAATATTTAAAAAAATTGTTTTTAAATCTTACAAGGACTTAAGAATCTGAATATTTAGATATATCACTAGGAAATTATGATGATGTTCCAGGAGAAAAAGTGTAGTCAATACTATCATGTAAATCTAGATAAAATTTAAAAATATTATATTAAATAATTATTATAAATGGATCTCTATATAAAAAATATTAATAATCATGTGAACTTACCAGGTGAACAAGTTAATGGAAGGGCTGAAATGTATACAGTATTATTGGGAATTGTACGTAGATTTCATTAAAATAATAAAATGGTCAGTTTAATAAATATTCAAGTATTTTCAAAAAATGATACAAATTTGAGAAAATAACATAGAGAAATTTACTTTATCAATAATCGTGATTTGTTAAACTTTGATAAAAAATTATTAAATATAATTACGGTTAGGGTCAGGGACGGTTACCAATATAAATATTGGACATACAATTGAGGTTATGTTTATAGATTTTATCACGGTCTTAAATATAAACCCAAAACCGGGTCGTAGCATAGATAATAAAGAATGGATAGGCCACGCCTATGCTTATAAAGTTATAACATGTATAGGTGCCTCGTTCCTAAAGAGCAGATATCTTCTAGTGTCTCACAAAGGTGCCTGTTATCTCAACTTTTGGTTATCACTTATTGAAAATCTGATATATATATATATATGGATTAGGGAGTCGTAGGCAGTTGTCTGAAAAATGATAAGAACTCGGGCCGAATGACGGCACCACTAAAGTTATTGCCAACATACAATTTCAAAAAATTTTATTATAAAACTTTATTATAAAACAAAAAGATGACAGCAACTCAATATATATTTCTTCTGTCTTCCCTGATAGAATTGCATATACCAATGGAAAACTCTATAACCAAGTATGTGCATTATTAAATAATTGCTTATATTATTTCTTGTTATGATTTTTAATTATTTGCTGTATTGTAGATATTGAAATCTTGGAAGATTCCAGGTGCAGAATAAACATTTTCTGAAGATTTGGAGCTAAATAAAAATAATATACAGGGTGAAGTATTGACTTTTTTCATTTTTTATTTTATTTATTTTATCTTACTACCATAATATTTATTATATTATTATTTATTTTATTTATATTATTTATCTAATAATGTCAAATATTAGATTAAAAGCATTAAAGGTACCATATAATATCGATGTAATTATTTACTATTTTAAATTTTGAACATCGTAATCATTATATGTACGCATATCTTTAAATTACAAGACACCTACAAATTAATAACTCCAATTATTAAACTATAATGATGGTCAGGAAATGAAAACACACTGAATAAATTTTTTTTTTTTGTATTTTATATTATTTTGTTATAAGGCTATGTTATTATGTTATATAGGCATGTTATTAAGGCTGCGGCGGTTGCTGCGGCAGTTGCTGCGGCGGTTGCTGCTGCTGCAGCTCCGGCTGCTGCTGCTGCTGAGCAGCCAGGGCGGCCTCCTCCCTCAACTTTTTTGCAAGAGCAATGGCCGCTTCTGCGGCCTTCTCTGCCCTGGCTGCTCTACTTGCAGCCTCAGCGGCAGCATCCGTGGCCGCTGCGGCGGCGCGCTTGGCGTAATGGCACTGTGTGGCGGTATGCCCCCGCTTGAAACAAACTATGCATTCTAGAAAATCAAATGAATCAAAATTAAAACATATCCATGATAAAATGTTAATTCGTTTTTAATTTAAACAATTATTTATAACCAATGGTAATACGTTATACGTATCACATTATGCAAGTATATAGGTATATTTAATAATAAATAAATAGATCATTAATAAAATATATTAAAATAATCAATTTTATACAGATTTCAATATAGTTGAAGATGAGCTAGTATTTGATGGTATGGAGGTGTTAAGTGCTGATGATAGTAATGATTTGGATATGGAATATGAAGTACCAAAAAGTAGAGAAAGTATGCCAGGTAGCTGGAAAAGAAATGTCAATCAGAAATTAAGAATGAAAGGAGACCCATATTTAGGATATAGCAGGTCAAGAATAAATCAAGTTTTACATAATGTTGACTGAGTAGGTAAAAATATTAGACCAGCTTGTGCAAGTGAAAAATCACAAAAAGGAAATGCAATGAAGTAGCTGAAGTATATAGATTAAAAATATTTAATCGTTTTTGGAAAAACTTGAACTGGGATGAAAAAAAAACTTATGTAACTTCTTTAATAATAACCACTTCTGTGAAACAAAGAACTGTAGAATCATCACGAAGGAACAGCACTATGTCTTATAATTTAAAAATTCATGATGCATATTAGTGTGTATGTAAAACAATGTTTTTAAATACACTTGGGTTAGGTGAAAAACAAGTTCTAACTTGGTGCCTAACTGAAAAAGATAATGAGATGAATTATGAGAAAAATAAAGAAAATAACAAAAGCTCTACTTTAAGAATTACTCCAGAAAAAAGAAAAAGGATATTTGTAACTGAATTTCTTAACAATTACCAAAACTACCCTCACATTATTGTAGGAAATCTACCTCTAGATTATATTTTGAGCCATATGTCAAATCTAAGTCTCAATTATACAGTATGTACAAAATAAAGTGTGATGAAGAAAATAAACAACCAGTGTCTAGAAAAATATTTACTGATATTTATGAAAAAACCAATTTTTCTGTGTACCACCCAAAAAAGGATCAATGTGACATTTGTTGTTCTTATCAAACAAAAATATTGAAGAGAATGATTGGAGTAAACATATGAAGGATAAAGATCGAAGTAGGGAAGAAAAAAAACTAGAGACAAAGAAAAAGCTATGCTTAATGATATTATTGTATTCACTATGGACCTCCAGGCAGTAAAAATTTGTCCATATTTAAAAGCAAGTGCTTTATATTATAAGAGTAAATTATGTGTACATAATTTTACAATGTATAATTTATCCTCTCGAGACTGCACATGCTATTGGTGGGATGAAACACAGTCAGACCTCTCAGCATCATCTTTTGTTGTTGTGTAATTGATCAAATAACTGAATTTAATTTAAAAAATCCATTTAAAAATATTATACTTTGGAGTGATGGTTGCTGTTATCAAAACAGAAATTGTGTCTTATCTAATGCATTATTGGAGTTTGCTATTAATAATAAAATTATAATTGAACAAAAATACTTAACCAAAGGCCATACACAGATGGGATGTGACTCTGTCCATTCAACAATAGAAAATAAATTAAAAAATACTGACATTTATTTACCTTCAGATTATATGAAAATAACTAAAAGTGCCAGGATTAAACCCATATCCATACAATGTAAAATACTGTGATGTAACATTTTTCAAAAAATATGAACTTGAATCATACAGGTTTGATACTATTAGACCTGGTAAAAAGCCTGGAGATCCTACTGTTACTAATATAATGGCTATTAAATTTTACTTTTTTGAGATACGACCTATTAGTCGCCCATTGACGATATACGTCTTGAATAAATAATAAAATTAAACAATAAATAATCTATAACTAAAATTATATAATAATTTAAAACATAGACATTTTTACAAAAATCGTCGTCGCCCAGTAATTAAATTACAAAAATCTGTTGGGCAACAAAAAGTTTTCTCTTTGAGAGATTTTTATCGCCCAGTATATTAGTTGAAATATCCACTGAATGCACATGAATATAAATTGTCCGTAGATAGAACTAGACTATAGAAAACCAATAAGTTGGTATCATATGATAATATATACTTACTATTTCTGTTAGGGGCTTTACCGCCACCACGACCACCGCCGCCACCACCACGACCACCGCCGCCACCACCACGACCGCCGCCTCCGCCACCACGACCGCCGCCTCCGCCACCACGACCGCCGCCTCCGCCACCACGACTGCCGCCGCCTCCACCACCATAATCGTAAATGTATGTTGGCATCTAAACATAAATTAAATTATAGGCATAAAGTTTATAAAATAAATGAGACAAAATATTTCAATATTTATGCACTATACTACAATAACTAAGTTATTTATATCAAATGAATGTTGTTATTTTGGAATATAAATATTACAATGAATAATTTCAATTTCAAAAATAAAAATAATAAATTTAACAATATTTACAACACGATCAATATTAGTTGTATATTCAACCACAATAGGTACGCTGAAAGTTAAATACTTAGTTATCCTATTTACCAATTAATGTAATAAATTTGAATTTATAATAACCAAGGAAAATTAACTGTTACTTTTAAATTGTACAGAATTATGAGGACGCTATGGTATGCACTTTCATAATACATAATACCTTATATAATCATAGATATGTTTGAGGATAAATCGTTATCGTTACGCGATTTCATAAAAATTTAAAACTCAAACGTTCAAAACATTTTTCCTATAATGACGCTTCAAATTTTCTCTATAGCTTTTTGAAGCAAAACTTATGGAAAACTTAGTGTTGGATTTTTTTACCGACACTTTAAAAAAAAATTCGCATAAAAACCGAAAATTTCAGTGGTCTATAAATAACTCAAAAAAAGTCAAACATTTTTGAAAATTTAACTGTATATAGATAACACTAACATAAATATTTGGTAAAAATTTCAAGTATTTACATTGATTAGTTTTTACGGTTAAGTATTTAGTTTCTTTTAACAAGAAGAATGTGAACGTGAGCCTAAATGTGGTCCTGCATATTATTCAAAAATAATAATTGATTATTATGTAATACAATCATTAAATGTATTTAAAATTGAACTTGGGAATAAAGATAAGTAAAATATAAAATATATAAAATATTAGAGGTAGTCATCAATATTGTACTTACATTTATATTGTGTTTTAAATTAAATTTTTAAATTTTAAGATTTTAAAATTTTAAAATTAAAACTTTTAATATTGACGACCGTTCCGCGTGATCGCAAAATACAGAATGACACGGCAGGGTTCGTAACTCAATTCTCATATATTCCCCAAACCCAGGTTAAAAATTTCCCCATTTTTTCCCTGAAAAAAAAAATCAGAAATATTGATTCAGACTAAATTAAACAAAAGTTACTAACGACGTTGGTACTACTGTTAGTTAATGTGGCACAGTCTAGATGATAACATTGTGTACAATAATTATTACAATCACTGATAATATTTACTATCTATTTCATTGTCATCAATATTCAATGATAACAATTAATTTTTATAAAATAATATGTTGACCACAATATTATGGTCCATGTTTAAACCACCAATTAAGAATTAAGTAAGTACTATTTTGGGTGCTTTTCAGTCATTAATATATTATAGATAAACAAATGTATTAAATGTATTAAACAATATAACATTTAACTATTAAACAAGTTATTTAAAGAACTACATAACATTATACCGTCAAATTTTATTAGAGTTGTTAAAAATATCAATATCAATCTTGACAAAAATGTTAAGGAACTACATATTAAACATTATCACTTTTTATAACAATTAATAATACATTATAAAACAGAATAAACTTATTAAACAATATAAAACATTTCAATCTTGATAAAATTGTTAAGGAACTATATATTAAACATTATCACTTTTTATAACAATTAATAATACATTATAAAACAGAATAAACTTATTAAACAATATAAACATTTCAATCTTGATAAAATTGTTAAGGAACTATATATTAAACATTATCACTTTTTATAACAATTAATAATACATTATAAAACAGAATAAACTTATTAAACAATATAAAACATTTCAATCTTGATAAAATTGTTAAGGAACTATATATTAAACATTATCACTTTTTATAACAATTAATAAAAAATATCATATAAAAAATAAAATTATAAATTTTTAAACTTGTACATATTTTGGTTGAAGTTTTTTAAAAATCCATTATCTAAGGGGTAGCTATAACATTCAGAGCTTGACGCTTTAAGCATGCTTTTAGATTGTAATAGACCACACAAATTATCCGTTTGCAATCTATTTCGTTCCTTAGTCTTAATTGCGTTAACCATTGAAAAAATTCTTTCGACACACGCACTGGAATGTGGCAATGTCATAACATTTTTAACTAATGTAACCATTAATGGGAACATAGGAGCATCATCCCCCTTTTTTAGTTTAGAAATATGGGACCAAAAATCTAAAATATTACTATTTTTATCAAGCTTTGCAGATTTAAAATCTGTGAATGGTAGTTTTCTCCATTCCCTATCAACTTCATTAATGTCCATATCCCCAAATAAAATTGGTAGATCAGCAAACATTGATCCTAATGAACTTATTTCATTATCAAATATAGTATCTGGACAAATAATTTTCAAATGCTTCAGTGGTTGTAATAGCTTAAACGGAAATCTTTGATACACTTGTTTAGCTGCTTCTACGTAAAAAGATTGACATCTTAATTTGAAGTCTTGTATCATGGTACTAGTTATTTTCTTTTCAGCCAACATGTGGCTTATTGAAGCCGTAACTTTACCACCTAAATATAAATCTTTCAAATCTAAATAGAATTCAGGATTTCTGTACTGAATTTCAATAACATCTTTGTTAGAAATATAATTCTGTTTCATATAACAATTCAGTATTTCTTTATACAAAGATCCAATTCTATCATAGACTACATGTATTTTGACTGTTGTAGATTGCATTTCAATGTTAAGGTCTATGAAGAATGGCAAAACAAAATCAAGGAATTCAAAATAAAGTAATGTTAACGGATTTGTTAATCTATCCAAAATAATTTTTGCATTCTCCAATCCATCATTTAATGCTGCAGATGTGAAGTACAGTTTTAAAGATGGATATTGTGAAAGTATTCTTTTTACAACTGAATGCAGAGATAGCCATCTCGTCTGGGCTGGATGTAAAAGTTTATGTGGTTTTAAATGTAAAAATTGCTGAAATTCTTTATACTCGCATAGGCGTTTTGGATTGTTACTTATGTAATTATATACATCACGTGCAACATCCTCTACATATCTAGGTAATTTCATACAGGCATATGAGGCACATAAATGAAATGAATGGCAGATACACTTAAATATAAAAAGGTTTGGTATGTCATTGCGCAATTTTGTTGCCAATGAATTGTGTGATCCCATCATATTGTTCGCCCCGTCACTTGCATATCCTATCATATTATTTTGGTATGGTATATTATTGGAATTAAAAAACTGTATTACATGATCGTATAAAGCTTGTGATGTTGCACTATTCACTTCAATCAAAGTTACAAATCTATCCATTATGTTAAATGGTTCTTTGACTATACGGATTACAAGAGCCAAGTGTTTAATTGCCGATCTATCGGTGCTTTCATTCATCCAAAATGATTGAAAATTTATGGGTTTTGAGATCATTCATAAGGTTATTGTGACTTACGGATGCTAATACGTTTGAGATGATGGATTTGCATTTATTGTCCCCGCATTTTAACTGTTGTGCAATTTTTGAATCAGGACAAATTTTTTTGATCAGCTTAGGTAGGTGATTCATAATTGAGTAGGGTAAATTGTGTTCAGCTATAAACAATGCCAAGTGCAGTTCAGCATACTTTACCTATAATAATAAAATATAAATAATAATAAAATAGGTAGGTACCACCCATACAGGTTATAAAACTCATATTATTCCAAATACTCAAAATAATAAATGTATTCAATTTAATATTTTAATTATCAGTACCTAACATTTATTAAAAACTATACTCTATTCAGAATAAGATTATTCAAAGTAATAATTGTAAGTATTTAATTTATAAGAACTAATTAATGTATTTATATTTCAAATTGTGAACTCATGGGCCCACACACAAACATGTTCAGTGGGGTACATTATCTTCTTGAAGAATAAAATAAAAATAAAATAAAAATAATGTATTCTTATTTTGAAAAGAGTACCTATATGAACTATAAAATACATTTTCAAACATACTTCATTGTCCAATTTGTTGTTCTCTGTGAACATTTGGCAAATATTTTGGTTTTTAGAGTTTCCCACATTTTTCTTATGCTTTATACCATTAGCATGCTTTTCGATTTCAGATTTCCCAGCTACTCCATCTACTAGGCATGCTTTGCAATAGAAAAACATATTCCCTAAAAATAAATTAAAAATTATAATATTAATATCAATATATACATTATATTAATAACTAAAATATTTTATTTAAATATTACCTTTTTTACTTGATGAGAGCCATCCTTTAAATGCATCAACTGATTCCCATGCAACGGAATATTTTTGTTTGTAAGATAACTTAACTTTTTAGGTGGCGTATGAGGATAACCGACCTCTGAGTCCGACATTATAAAGATTTCAAGTACAAAATTTAAAATTAACTAACAAGAATTAACTATCAACAACTTACTGTCAACTAAACCAACTAAACAAAAAACTTAAAATCACGATGTATTATAATGACTGTAGAGACTAGACAAAAGACAACTATAGATCATACAAAAACTAATAAAGCATTATATACATTATATTACCTATGATTAGGTAGGTTATATTTAGATTCATATCAATCAACAAGATTGTGGCGATTTAATGATAATATTTTGTGATATCATACGTCTGATACATAATATGTCATATCTTAGAATAACGATTTTTTTTTCCATAATTTTACTAACAAAATAACAAATCTCAAAAAGTCCCCAGAATTTAGAGTTTATATACAAATATTCCCCATTTCCCTAACAAGATCTGAATTCCCTAAACCTAGGGAAATTTCCCTAAAGTTACGAACCCTGCTGTCATCACCGGGTGGCGGCTATCGGCTCTATTTCAACATTTTCAACGGCTACGCGGCAAAATACATTTTTAGCGCTTTGCCTCAGACGAGTATGACGTATCCTAGCGGCGAACATTCGCACTCAATTTTGACAAATTCCCGCGTTCATGACCCGTATAAACGTGGTTTAATTTAATTTGCTAGCTGTTTTTAAATTATTTTACCGATTTCCGGCCGTCGCTTATTACTTGTAAATTAATAATTATATCATGGCCTTATAATAGGTTATATACAGTGTTCGGATTAAATAAGTATTTTTTTATCTAGATAAAGATAAAGATGATGCAACTCAAAAGTATTTAAATAGAGATGAAAGATGACTAAACTCATATTCATCTAGATTCTAGATAAAGAGATAAAAAAAAGATAATTTTTTTTAATAATTTTAAAATAGGTGTACCATAATCTGACTTAACAATATAGTTTTTTTTTGTTATTTTTTAGTGTGTAAAAAATATTATTATATGTTAATGGATCAACATATTATACAGAACAAGTAAATCACATTTTTGACCCAATCAAAATACTTGAAAATTGTATACAAAGTTCCTCATATGTTATTCTTATAGTTATTAAAAAATTATAAGAATACATAGGCACAATTTTTTTTATTAGCATTTGAAGTTCAAATTTTGACAAAAATTCGTCAAAATCATGAATATTTGCAAATTATTTTGTAGTTCAAAATTCATAAAATTGTTTGTATTTATATCTAAAGTTAAAGTCAAAATTGATTAACCATGCCTTTTGCAAATGCGTCCTAATTGAAAAATAAAATATTTGTTTCAAATTAGAATGTATGGCAATATTTAAATATAATTTACCTATCCTAGACTGACAAATCATCTCCGTCCAGAATCGTTTTTCGTATACAATGATTTTACCCAGGGCCTGATTAACCAATAGGCTTCGTAGGCTACAGCCTAGGGCGCCAATTGGTCAACGTTAAATTGGGGGCGTCACAACATTTTTTTTTTTTACGAATGTAGAATTTTTGCTAACCCTATACTACTGGTGACCAACTCCTTAATCAGGCCCTGATTTTACCAATCATTGCATTCAAATTCAACTTAACCTAGTCCGAGGTCCACCCCACCCCCTAATGTACAGCAGAGCGGTACCCATTTGCCGACTTTTTTTTTAGATTTAAGTATATTTTAATTGGGCAATAGGTACTTATATAATAATTAATAAATAAAAATAATAATAACAACATTTTTTTATAATTGACATAGCCAACAGATTATAAAATTAAAAATTTTGAAAAGTATATATTGTATAATCTAATAATAATACATAATATATGTTTTAATGGTAGCGTTTTGAAATTTTTATTTTTCTGACTTATTAACAAATGCCGAAATCGATAACGTGATACACTGATGACTGAAGATAGTGAAGACAGAAAAATGAATAAATGACTATTGATTATCGGAAACAGATTACTCTCACACACAGACAACACACTCAACAAACCAAACTATAAATAAAATCTAAAATAATTCGAATGCGTATTGACTACTTATATTGGTATATTGTGTATATTGTGTTTGTCGTCGCTGATAAGTCATAGGCTGTAACATTGTCAGTGTGTTTTGTGGGCTTCGGCGACCGATTTTTTTATTTAAGTTGTAACTATATACTTCATATTTTAATTGTATAAAATATAAATAGTCCATAATAGACAACCGTCGATAATAATCAGACAACGGCAAGCATCTATTCCTAAAATAGACGAATTGTACATTTTAATTTCTACAGGCTACGACATGCGACAATGGGAAATGAGTAAACACGGTCGTTATTTTACGTTAGTTGTACATATTATTATAAATAAGATTATTTATAAATAATACATTAAAAAAAAATTTTAAAAATCGTTTTTGCCAATTTTTACGATTTTCATCAATAAAAAAAAGTCGGTTAGTGGATACCGCTCTGCTGTACATTAGGGGGCGGGGTGGACTTTGGACTAGGGTAGGTTAAATTTGAATGCAATGATAGGTAAAATCATTGTATACGAAAAACGATTCTGAAGGGAGATGATTTGTCAGTCTAGAATATATTATATTTTAATATTATTATTATGACAAAAAAAATTTTATCGACACTTCAAAAAAATTTTTCAGAAAAATTGAAAATTTCTGTTGTCTATACAGTGGCGTAGCCAGCAGGTAGGCCCGGGCTACCCACTTTTCTTCAAAAATGAATGTTTTATTTCATGTTTTTTATTTAGGTAATAAAAATACTCATTGATAATCCTTATTCCATCAAAATATCGGGCCTACCCATGAAAAATTGTCTAGCTACGCCACTGCTATAAAGTTCAAAAAAAGTCAAAATTCTTTGAAAATTTATCTGTGTATGGAGAACGCTAATATAAACATTTGGTGAAAATTTCAAGTATTTATTTCGATTAGTACACATCATTGTAAAAACAATAATTCATCATCACTCCGTTCAGAATCTAAAAGTATCTAGATGAATTTATTTAGATTAGTAAACTATTTATCTAAGATAAACGTTTAGATACCTTATAACTTTTTATCTAGATAAGATAAAATATGAGCAAAAAACTATCTGGATAAATATCTAGATAAGTCTGAACACTGGTTATATTATACTATTATATAATTATTCTTTCTAGTAAGACTTTTTACGTGCGATATGATCTCATAATTGCTTAGAATAAATTATTATTATTATTAATAATTAATGATATTAATATTATTACTACTATATTATTATTAGGTATTTTTTTTTTATTAATATCGAAGAGTTTTGCTAGTATTATAACACGCGTGGTATCATGTTATCATTTTTTTGGGGGGGCTTAACATAATTAATTTTACGTGCATATGTAATTCAATTTACATACATGTTCAATTTTAACTAATTTAATAAATAATTAAAGATAGTTATAACATACACACGACATATAGTGTTGGAAATATTTTAATTACGATTGCGTACACAACATTTTTTTAAGATATCTACCCAAACGTCAACGGAACTAAATAATAAATCGGAAATTTAAAACCGACAACATGAGGGCCATTTCAACTCAAATTGCACTTGCAATGAAATAAAATTATACACCTAATAATATATAGATTAAAAAAAAAATATGGTTGTACATTTAATTTGGTTTATTTATTTATACATTTAGTATTTATTGGTTGTCTATACTTGTATTATTATGCTATGTTTGGTTTATGATCGTAGTGATCGTATTATAAATAGAAAACATCAAAAAAATAATGAATATCTATTATTGTCTTGCGTTTATCATTAACCACATTGAATAGTTCTTCCAAACACCAGCGGCACAGGCCATAGTCATAAACTCATAAATAATATTATTGTGTACTGCCGTACAGGGATTGACTTGGAAAATTATAATAATGAATAAAAAGAGTTTCTAATAAATGCATTGAATTAATGCCATTGATATAGTATTATAGTTTAATTCAGTTCGGTCTTTCTTAAAGAAATATCGGTAATTTTGAAATAATAAATAATTCATAGTCAAGTTGACCAGTTTCAGATTGTTTCTTCAATAAATGTTCTTTAATCATTATAATATTAAGTATGTACCCAAACGTCCCAAACTAATATTCAATATGTAATCAAATTGTAAAACTATAGGCACCTAATCCACAAGGCTGGGCATTAACGAGTTAATAAGTTAATTTAAGTTAAAAAGTTAAGTTACTTTTAACTAAGTTAATTAACGAGTTACTTTTTTTTTAGAAGTAACTTCTAACTTAACGAGTTACATTTTTTCCCAAGTTATTCAGTAACTAACGAGTTAATTAATTTTATTGGCACGGTAAGTTAATTTTTTCTTAAACCACAGATTTAAATTCAATTCAATTTTTTGTACAAATAATTTTATAAAAAAAAAATCTGAAATTTTAAATATATTAATTAATAATTATCATGACAAAATATTGCGTATTCACAGAAAATATTATATAACTATATACTATATTATAAACGGAAATGTTATAGGGGTAACCTTGTAATTAATAAAAGAAAAATATAACAATTATTTAGCCATTTAGTAGTCCAGTCGTTTAACGTTTAAGCTTCAAAAGGGTGTTTTAGGAATTAAATCGGAAAGTTTTGAAACTTTGCAGAAAATTTGGTTGTGGGTTCCTGATTAACCAAAAAAAAGTCGCAATCGCTCCGAAGTCCGGAAGTGTCCGCCATCTTGGATTTTATGTGCAATTTTTCAGTATTTTAAATTATTTTTAAAAATATTAATTTTATCACAAAAATACCTCTACATAAAAATATTGCTGACATAATTTACAACAAATATGTATATTTATATATTTTTGTAGCTTAAATAGGTGAAATGTTAAATCCATCCACGCGTTGTGATATTTGAAGTTGCGCGCGTTAATAGTTTAAATTATAGGTACTGCACTGTGCGGCGTAGCTAGTATAGCTACGTGTCTGACTAAATTGTAAACTAAAAAACGTAACAACGCCAATACAAATGAAATTTATAAACAAACAAACATGGCAGTAATGTAATTGTCATTAGTAATAACGGAAAATATAACAACTTTATTAAATTGGTCGGTAATCGGATACTTAATAAAAATTGGTATTCATATAGATGTCTAGTAAATAGAATAAATCGATTGAAAATAATGACCGCTATTTAGAGGTGCCCGTCCTACAGAGGTGACCGTTAACAGAAGTTCAAGACCTTCCAGGTGACCGCTATATAGAGGTTATACAAATTTTAAAAATAAAACACCAATATTAAAATAACGCATATGAATATGGGTATTAAAAATTGTATTTATGATTTACGAAATAATGTAGGTAGGTAGGTACAGTTTAAAATTTAAAAAAAAATCTCATAAGCTTTTATAAATAGGTACATACATATTAAAATTAAAAAAATTGAGTTATATTAGTTTGTTTTAGATTCATTTGATTATTTATACACTTTTTTTCAAAATAAATTTCTGTGGTTTTTAACATGTCATAACCATCTACGTCACCTTTTTGAAGAGTGAAAGCTGATAATTGTTTTATTTGAGTTAAAACCTCAGAATAGTTTGATACAGTGTACTCGGGTTCTTCAGTTTTTTCAGTTTCTTCAGTTTCTTCATGTGTTTCCTCTTCGTCATTATCTGTTATTATGAATGACTTGATATCAGTACTATCTTCTTCAGTTCTTAGATTTTTGTCGACCAAAAAAAACTCTTTACCTTGCATATGAGTTGGCAGCATATTAACTAATTGTTCACCAACAATTATTTCTTTTTCAAGATCTGTGTTATCTAAATCTACAGGCAAATTTTCCAAAATAAAACCTGATTTTTTAAAACATTTAGTAACACAACTACCAGTTATTTGCTTTACAGACTGTTTAATCCACATCAAAGCGTCTAATACAGTAATGCTTTTTGCAAGGTCATCAGCATCTTTTACTACGTCTATCTGTGATAATATTCGCCTAAGTATCATTTGTCGGTAAATAACTTTAAAATTTTGGATTATACCTTGATCTAGAGGCTGACAGTGTGACGTCGTATTTGGTGGTAAAAATACTAAGTTTATGTTTTGTAGTTTTAAATCAGGATGTGATGTTGCATTATCTAAAAACAAAATAATTTTACGCTTTTGTTTTTTCATTTTTTCATCAAACCACATTAACCACTCAGTCATTATACATCGTGTCATCCATGCTTTTTTATTTGCCTCCCAGTGTAGGTCTAAGCGTTTTATGTCCACATTCTTAAAGCAACGAGGTTTCTTAGATTTACCTATGATTAGTGGCTTTTCAAATTCACCTATTAAATTAACGCATAACATGACCGTCAATCTCTCTTTAGACTTTTTCCCAGAAGTACAAATTTCATTTTTAAAACTTAATGTTTTATTAGGAAGAATTTTATAAAATAAACCTGTTTCATCTGCATTGTAAATATTTCGTGGCTCATAAGAAGAAATTAATTGTTTGACTTTTATACGCCATTCGTCCACTGTTTCCGTATCAACCGATTTACTCTCACCGCAAACCACTTTAAAAGAAATATTGTAGCGTGATTTAAATTTATCAAGCCAACCATTTGACGCTTTAAAATTTTCACATTCAAATTCTTTACTTACTTGTAAAGCCTTTTCTTTAAGTATTGGTCCACTAATTGGAATATTTTTAGCACGAGCTGCACAAAACCATTCGTATACAACTTCGTTGATATTGCCTGATTCCGTTTTACGACGTTTTGTAGTTTTCATTTGATCATTACCGTGGAATTTCCATAATTTTAAAATCGTTTCTCTGTTTTTTATTAAGTCGGTGGCTTGAGTTCTTCCTATTCCAAATTTATCTGCAAGAATACGTGCACTCACATTTTCTTTTTGTTAAAAATCTAATAATTTGATTTTTTCTGTTAAAGTTAGATGTTTTCGTTTGGACGCCATTGAAATTATAGGTACGTACTTCGAAACGTTTTAAACATACACTGAACACAAATGACAAAATACACAGTCACGGACAAGTGTTATCGCCTTATCGACATCATAAATTAAGCTCGTTAAGATAAACTGTCAAAAATAACTTCGAAATAATAATTTTCCATTTGATATATGTACTTTTAAATGTTGACCGTTAATTAGAGTGCTCGCTATTTAGAAGTATTAATGTATTTTTCCTATAACACACGATGGGACCAAATAAATTGACCGTTACATAGAGGTGACCGTCCTACAGAGGTGACCGTTAACGGAAGTTTTACTGTATTATTATATAATTTATCGTTGGGATAGGAATTACATAGGATATCTTACATGGGGTTGCGTTGGATATATAATCCACATCAAATATTACAACGCGCGGGTGGATTTCACCGTTTACCTATTTAAGCTACAAAGATATATAAATATACAATATACATATTTATTGTAAATTTTGTCAGCAACATTTTTATGTAGAGGTATTTTTGTGATAAAATGGTTAATAAGGAACCCACAACCAACCTTTCTGCAAAATTTCAAAACTATTCATATGATATACCAAATGGCAAATACACCTCACTAGTTACTAGGACTAGGTATGAGGTAACTACTGTCTACTAAAATGGTAAAATACAATAATGGTTTGATTAAATATTGTATTCTTACTATTAATTGATTATTTTATTATTTTAAGTAATTATATTCTAATAAATAATATTTAGTATAGTTGTGGATCATTTACGTCACCAAATACATAACAATTATTTTATTATTTTATTGGATTTTATCATTGATTAAAGTATAATATAATAATATACAAATATCTAACTAACTAGTAACTTTTAACTTTAAACTTAACTTACTTTTTTCTATATTAACTTAACGAGTTAAAAAAAATAGTTAACTTGCCCAGCCTTGCTAATCCAGAGATGTATTTCAAGTTTTTTTGGCCCAGGGCTAATAATTAATCTGCAATATCAGACATCAGTCTATATATCAGACATCAGTATATCAGTAAACGTATAAATTACAATTTATAAAGAAAAATTGCTTAGATGAAACAGTCAATTAGAGTATATTATATAATTGTTATCATTGTTATCTAATTATATCTCAAGTTTGTAATATTTGGTTGACTCTTAAAATATAATCTATTTTAATGTTTTTTTTTTAGATTTTTGACACAAATTTTAGCACAAATGGCATACATTTAATGTTTATCAATTAACCACTCCCTCACCTCTATCCACCCATCACCATAGAGTCAGTAATTTTTTAACTTTTAATTTGCCCCTTCTACCGAAAACTGAAATGACGCCACTGCTTATTACTTATATATTTTATTAATTATAATAATTACAAAAGCATAATATACCAACGTAGTGTAGTCATATATTAACAATATACGCAAGATATTTATAAATTATAAATTATTATCAATCTATCGCGGACCGTCATAGGCGTGCACAGGATTTTGAATCGGGTGCCGCATACATTTTTCACCAGCCCTACAGAACAATAAGCAGCCCACTTATTTCCCTCATTATGATTATATTATGTAGTACATATAAAGTAAAGCCAGGTTCACACTACACCGTGTCGTATTTAGATCTTCGCTATTTTAAAACGATATTATAACCGTTATATTGGGAATAATAGAAAAACGTACCGTCTACCCTCAGAAATATTGCCAATGAGTTCTACTCAGACTGCATTTAGTCTATGTCGTACGTGTCGTATTCACGAGTACGAATAAATGAGTCAAGCCACACTGACCATACTATAAGTAGGTACCTATCTATTTACGAAGGACGGGTAAAACCATGGTGTGTTGATACACCCTGGTAAAAACATAAGTATACGTTTTTGACGAACAGCGATATTATGATGGTCACACCCATCTGTGTTTAATCCGTATTAAATTAATATCAGATAATTTATTTTTGAACAACTAGACGCTATCTACCGATTATCTTTGACTAACCATATAATGATAAATAAATACACGAGATGGCTCAGATGGGTAACCTAATATAAGATGAAGGTTCTGAGTTATTCTACTATGGCATACTTTTTCAAATCGGAGTGATAAATTTTAGAATATAATAGCAAGACATGTATAAAACATTTTGACATCATAAAACAATAATATTTACAATCCAAACTCACGAAAATAAAAGTAAAAATAAGACTAGTCTACATAGAGAATAGAACACATGACAATATAACAAACCACGATTTAGTAAGTGGTCATTATATGAGAGTAAGTATATTACAATCAATCTTACTCTCTTTCCAATTCGCCATTGGACAATTTTTGGAAGCCACCAAATTATGGTGGCTCATAAAATAAAAGATCAGTAAAATAAAGTATCGTAGTACCACAGTTTTAGATAGACGGTCCCCTCTCCCCCGGGACGCATATTAACATTCCGCACATCAAATAAAACCCATAGGGAAATACGGCATTCTCATTAGTCTGAAATATTTAGCGCCGAATTCAAATTTAAATAATGATTTATTACTATATATAGTTTATACTACTATATATTATTTACTATTTAATAAATTATACTTGATATATTATGTTTGATTATTTATTTAAAAAATATAAAATATATTGAATATATATTGAACTAGGAAAACAGTACATAAATGTAATAATAATTTTTTTTTTTTTTTTTATGTATATTAACTTTATATTATTTTGAATGATGTACATTAATGATGTAATGATTGTATACATTTCAAATTCAAATTATGATATATTGTATTGATGTATTATAGTTTAATTAAAGTAAATTAACTTATAAGTTCAATATACTTTTACTAGTGTAGTATTACATTAATTAATTTTATTAACATAATGATAAACAAAGTTAGTTGGAAATATAATGATTAATAATAATAAATATATTTAATATTTTTACTTATATTTGTTAATTTATATAGGTACCTAATATAAAAATTAAATATGAGAACCAACTCAAAAGGAAACTAAACACCTATGGTAGTAATACTTTAGTATAGGTTTGTGGAATTAGTTATAAGTTAATAATAATAATAATATGTTCATAATAATATAAAAATATTTATACATAATATACTTTTATTAATGTGATTTTGCATTAGTTACACAATTTTTAATGTTATGCAGTAAATTTACAAAAATTTAACAAATTCTCATAAGTTGATTCACCATACTTTATTATATTATTAGACAATTTCTGAGTAACATCATCTAATATGGATAAACAATCGTGTTTTTCTAAATTGGGATTGTGTTCTTTTTCAATCTGCATACTTTCTGTTGAACTTTTTTTATTTGGATCTTGATGAATGTCGTGAGATATAGGTGACTGTGTATGAATTACTTCTGCAGGTAATAAGCCCTCATAAAATGTCTTATTTGGTACTTTTTCACCTAATGCCGGTTATTACTATGTCCCCAAAAGAGCTGTGCACTCTAGATTAATTTTCATCGTATTCAAAATTTTCCGGGCTTTCGTAATATGTAGGTTTAAGAGTGCGCCACCGACCGGAAAACGGTCGGAAAAATCAAAAACGGCGAATAGATCGTCGTACCGCGGCCGTACACTCTTGGTCCCCTGGGCTGGTCGGTCGCATATTACTATGTCTCCGAAAGCTTTGTACAAAATGAAATTATAAACGTTCGATAGGAAATTTTCCTGGCTTTCCGAATATATTTGTTTGATGAGTCGCCACCTTCCGGAACATTGTCAAAAAAATTAAAAACGGCGCATGGGTACCTGCACGCGGCAGTACAAAAACATGGTCCCCTGGGCTGGTCGGTCGCACATTACTATGTCCCCGAAAGCTTTGTACAAAATGTAATTATAAACGTTCGATAGAAAATTTTCCTGGCTTTCCGAATATATTGGTTTGATGCGTCGCCACCTTCCGGAACATTGTCAAATTAATAACCGCGCGCCCGCCAGTACTGAAAGATCGTATGCATCTAGGTACTTATAATATTATACACAGTACATTATATTATAATACTAAAATCAGTATTCACTGGGTGAATTACATGGCGCTATCTTGTGCTATAATGTAATTTAAGTGTATGGTGCCATAAAAATAATAAACTGCAACCAGGCGTACAAGGTTTCTTATCACTAGGCGTCCGGAAAGATAGTCCTCTAGCTATGGTCCCCTAACTTCACACTCGTGCACTTACTCTATAGTTGTATTTGCCCATACTTGATAGTGTGATGTCTCCGTTTAACACCATGATAACTGAAACGCTCGCCGTCCGTATGATTAATGTAAACAGAATCGAACGAGTGTGTTAGAAAGAGATAGTGAATATTTTATGTATTCCTATCTCGGTCTTTATAGATAATACGCCGTGTCGCCGTATCGTATTATTCGTATTCACTCATTTCAACGATCACCAGCACAATGCGAATAATGGGATGTGGATAGTTATTGCGGTCTATGACTGTCGGTCCTCTACTCTTCTAAAAATGTGTAATAGTTATATTAGCAACTTCTTTAAGTATTTTTTAGGTAACTATATTTTTACGGAAAATAAACAATGGTTAATTTTTGCAGTGATTATAATTGCTCCAGTACAAATGATGTACAAAATGAATTAATATTTTACAAGTTAGTATTAATAGTGAGTAATTATTTTGGAATTTCATTTGCTATTCTGTTAATTTAAGTAAAATTTACATAAACATTCTACTTTTTATTTTTATTGTCCAAGGTTGCCGCTCAAAACGTGGATATATGCTATCAGGGGACAAATTTCAAACCTAATTGTAGTTCATTTTTATACATATTATATTTTACTAATAATGACTACAATAAAACAGCTGTAAGTGGGAATTAATCTTAAAAAAATATATTGTGCCAACTATCTTTGAATTCTGAGATCATTTAATGTCAAATATAGATGAAATATAAATTCTGTAACAAATTGTTGAAGTTCAAGAAAAAATTGTTTTTAATCTACTTAATTTTTCAATATTTTATTCCATAACAAATATTTTATTGTTCATAGGAGTGCGCATGGAGTGTGTAGCTGCACACCTTGTAAAAATTTGTATCCACTTTTAATATTCAATGAAAAATTGTTTAATTATTTAAAACTGATTATTGAGAGTAGATTAGTAAGTAATATAATATGTAAATTAATAACTGTTTTTATTTTATACATTAGCCAATAATAATATTAAATTTAAATCTAATATTCTTTATTTTCATTATTAATAAAACAGTATCTAAAAAAATTGAATTTATTACAGACTAGTTATTATAATAGAGACATTATTTATCCAACTAAATTGTAGTGGTTCAAATAACCCTTCTAAAACAATTCTGCACACCCAGTGAAAAATGTCTGCGCACGCCTATGTTATTAAAATATAATAAAAACAATTTGTAATTAATAGTAATTAGTAAATATTATAAATAATTTAAAACAAAATACATTGATATTATAGAAATCTCCAAATCCCCCCCCCCCCAAAAAAAACCAAAATAATAATATTATAATTTATAATCAATATAATATAAACATGGAAAATTTCTAGGAATAGGTTTTCGAGTATATTTTTAAGTATAAAATAAATGACCTTTGTAACAAATCTTGTCTTCACACTTATTTGATTTAATAATTTCAATATTTTAAAATATATTAAATTAAAACTTTAAAAAGAAAATTGCTCAAGACTCAATGTACTTTTATATAATCTTCATATTCCCCCGATTTCAACTATAAATCTTGTCTGATTAATATCTAATTATATTGTTGAGTTATTTTTAATTCTTGAAACTAATAGTAAATCTACAATATTTATAATGCTATATCTATTAGAGATAGATTTTGGCCTAATAAAAATGATTAAATTTATGGCTACCGTGATCTTGGTGGTATTGCTCATATGAATAATAAAGACGTAAAACAATGGTGGATAATCCCATGTAGTTAGAAATGATAGATAAAGTATTATTTTGTTTCAATAAAATTTCAATTATATATTATATTACAGAAATAATATCAAGATGAAGATGCATATTCTTTCAGGCAGTGATATGGATCAGAAGAGTAGAGCAAAGAAAAAAAGAAATTGAGTATTATTTTATTTCAATCAAATTTTAATTGTATTTTATGTTACAGGAAAAATATCAGATGAAGATACAAATATTTCCAGGAAGTGGTGAACATAGAAAATAATATGGGTAGGTTTTATACCATAAACACCGGTGGTATATTTACTGTTCCATTCAATATTTTTAAGTTATTTTCTTTTGTTTAGATTATATAAAACTATACAATCTTTAATTCCACTATAAATAATTACAGGGGAGGGGGCTCAATTTCTATGAAATAATGATCGGCTAACATGTATATATCGTAGGCCATACGGAAAATTAGTTTTTTTGCGAAAAGACTAGGCTCTTTATAATGGGGTAGCTAGTTTGCAAACTACTTATTATTTTACCATACAGCCTGCTATTTTCAGGCTCATTGTATATAGACTAACAGCAGTTAATCCTTTTAAGAACTACAATCATTTTATGGTAATAACCATTTTAATCGCTTTGTTTTAAGGCTTATTTATAATAAGTTAATAACACAGTATATTAATATATGTAATATGTAAACTGAATAATTATATTATAGTAGTTTATTATTTATAACTTATTAATTTATTAATTGTACAGTTTTTGATTATTGTATTACTAGTTTTATTTTATATTACTAACAAAAATAAAAATATGTAAAATATTCAGTTTACATGTCACATAATATGTGACATTATATTATAATGCACTGTGTTATTATAGATAACCCTTAAAATAAAATAATGATAATGATAATTACGATAAAATTATTGTAGTTCTTAAAACGCCTAACTGCTGTTAGTCTGTAGGCAATAAACCTGAAAAACAGCAAGCTGTTTGGAAAAATAATAAGTAATTTGCAAATGGGCTACCCTATTGTGAAGAAGAATCTAATCTTTTCACAAAAAAACTAATTTTCAATATATCTTACAACATATACACAAGAACCAATTTAATTTTTGTAGTGTATATGTAATATTTATATTGTTACCATTAAATTTAAATTAATTAGGAGATGTTTACCTGGATGGGTTGCTGCAATTTGACTAGTATAACAAAATCACATCACTAAGCATTTAAATTGTGATATTTAGGTTAAATTTTAAATGTAAACACTTAACCAAAAATAACAAGGGGAATATTTCAGAAATAATGATATTTCTTTTATTATAATATGTTGTATACAAATTAAGTAATTATGTTTTGAGTATTATTTATTTTCAAATAGTTATTACTTCTTTTTTAGATAATATTTTATGAAAATAATTTTTATTATTTCCAAAATGCTCTCTTAAAGTTTTCTCCCATTGTCTCTCTCAGTATCAGAAACTTAAAAATATATTATCCTCTCCTCAAGATATTTTATAATATTTTTTATTATTATATTTAATATTATTTTATAAAAGCTTCTAATTTTATTGAATGGAAAAGTAAATATATATATAATGTATATAATATACACATACTTTAGATTATTATTTTTATTGCTATAAAAAATATAAAATGTTTGTCAATAATTAAGTCGACAGTTAAATTACTAAATGCAGATAAGATTTATTTGCTAGTTTATCAAAATATCTATTGAATATATTATACTTAATATATACTGTATTTATATTATAAATAAACATTTCTTAGTTCAGCTTAGAGTTAACATTAAGCCAGTTAATTTTTAAATACAATTAGTTATTACTGGATAAGTGGATATTATGAATTTATATTGTACCAATATAAAATAAAATTATACATTAATGCTGTATGTTAAAAAAAAGATAGACACTCTTAATGTGTTTGATATATTATCTTTGACAACATTATATGATGAATGTTTCAATTATCATATGGTTAAATTGTTGTCTTTAGGTGATCATTTTATTTAACTAAATTACAGTCTGTGAAATAGGTGACTAAGATAAAAAAAAATCAAAGATATTGCTCTTATCGATTGTCATTTAAAAATGCTTCTGTTTTGTTTAATGTATTTGTACATTTTTCTTTAAGATTTTCAATATTCAAAATAATTATTAATTTAATAATAAAATTTGTATTTATATATATTATAATATAACATTATTATTAATAAACTCTAAAGAATCATAATATTTCATAACGAAACATTTTCAAGGTCTGACAAGTAAACAATTATTTTATAGTATATTTTGATTAATTGTTTCTGTGTATGCATAAATATACTATTTTCTTTAGTTAGATTTAATTCTAACATACCTATTATAATAGATATCAAAAATATTATTATTTAAATTCACAATATAAGTGTAATGGTTTGTTTCTAAAAGCTTTACCTAACCTAGCTTTGTGAAGTTGTGATAGATATTTTTACTATAAATGTATTCTAATTTACATTATATGATACATATAATTAAAAATATATGTAATAAATTAGATTTAAATAAACTTAAAATAACAGTTATTTTTGTATCATAAATTTGAATATAATTCTTCATTAATTTTTCTATTTATAACAAAAAAATAAACGAAAAGTCATCATATTAATTTCTTATGACTGTTTGAAGTTGGATATTCTCTGGTATAATAATTTCTCCTCAAATAATTATTTATATTTTCATGTAATGCAAAATCTAATAACTATAGATAGTAGATACTTGGAATTTGTAAACATTTAAATTTAGAAGTTGTATAAAATTCGTAAAATATCTACAATTTTCAAATTATTTTATAATTAAAAACTCATGATAGTTTTTCTTTTTATAACTAAGACTTAAAAATCTACTAACCAAAAAGATAATTTGTTTTTTATAATCATTATATATTATTCAATGTATACATATCTTAAAACAAGACGGGTGTATACTTTATACCTAAATAAATAGAATGAAGAAATTGTTACCTACCTAATCGCTATGAAATAATAATATTCTTTTGTTTAGAATATAATTTGTTAGACCATTTTTAAAGAAATGTATACCTATGATATTTAATTGAATTTATTAATTTTTTATTTATCTATAGTGTTATAAACATGACAAGTATTTAAAATTTCACTATTATTATTAAGATTTACCCATAACTCATTAAAATCTTATTAATTAATTACTTTAAATTATTTAAAAATGTCCTCGTTAATAAAGTCACTCTGATAAAAACCAATCACTTAAAAGTTGCATGACAAATAATGTACATATTAAATTGTAATATGTATTATAAATCTAGACCTGTTATAAGTATCATTTATAATTATTAAATGTTTATAAGATTATATATTTTGTCAAAAACTTTTAAATATAACACAAGATTCTTCATGAGTTGTTCTCACAGTAGCTTAATAATATTGAAAATATAGGTAGGCAACTTTTTTTTAGACATTTCGTGTTCAATTTTTTACAAAAAAATCTAACAATTTGAATTAGTATATGAGTCTAGTAGTATATAACATCAACTATATATTATATAAGAGTATGAGACTTAAGTCAAGCCTAGATTAAGATAAATTTGGGCCTGAGGCCAAACAATTCTAGGGCCCCATAACCATAATCAAAATGTTGGTGACCCACAAAAAAAAATTATATTTATAAATTTATTTCTTACTATTTTTTAAATACAAAAGTAAAAATGTTATTTGTGTAAATAATTTTTTCTTGATTTTTGGAAAGAAAACTTTAATTATATCATAGGTATTAATTATCTCCAAAACATCAAGCTCTGTACACAAAACTATAAAAGTATTTAAATTACATATTATACTTATATATACATATATAAGTTATATGCATAATGTATAATATAAAATATTATATTACTCTAGGTGACGTACACACTACATGACTCAAAGCATGCTTTGCACATGCAAAGAGTTTTAAAACATAATTAACATAAAATGCTATAAATAATAATTGATAATATGGGATACTTGCTACTAGAATAAAAAACATTGTCAGATCATATTTTTTAATTTTTTCCCTCTAGATGTTATATTAGTTGTCTATTTTACTCCTTATTATTGTCATAAAATTATTATTGCCAGATCATTTTAATAATCATATTATAATTATTGTATTTTAATTTTTCACAATAATAAATAATAATAATATATTTTAAGAACAACTATATTCAATTATCAACTACATTTGCACACATTTCACTTTTTCATAAAATAATATTAATACTGTCATACTGACATTTAAAAATTTATAAAAAAAAATGTATTACCTATATTAGAAATTTCATAAAAACTTTTTCTTTTTGTATCTAAGTTTAAAAAATTTAATACAAGATTTATCATATGCAGTTCATACTGGAACCATATAATCTAAAATATATACATATACATACAGACAATTATTTTTAATAGAAATTTTGAGCTCAAATTTGGACGAAATTACTTATTTAACCCATAAATATGATGTTAATTGTTTTGTTCTGATTAAAAAAAACATTATTTGTTTGAGTTTAAAACATTTTAACGTACATTTATTATTTTGAACTTTACTATACATAATGACATTTTTGATTAATTTTAAAATATTATTATTTATCTATACTATGAATTTCTTTTTACTGTTAAACGATATTTATAAAAAAATATTATTACATTTTGAATTAAATTATGATATATAATTGATTTATAATGGTATAAATATGTATTATTGAAATAATTAAATACTAATAATAAGTATTATAAATGTAATATTTTCAGAAAAAAATTTATCAACCTACATACTGTAATAGCTATATAAAAAAATATAAATCACGAAACAACTACTAATATTAGTACGAACTTTTGGAAACAATAAACAACATGATGGACAATTAGAAAGATAGAATAATAGACAGAGTTTTTATTTGGACTAAGGAGTAAAATAGGCAACTATTGCAACAATCGTGGAGGGCGATGGAATCACAATATTTTCGTTCGTCACTCTATCATAATATTTTCGTTTATAGTACTCGATACTTTCGAAACATAATTGATTGTTAACTTTTTTTTTTATGTCGATTGCATTAACATTTTTTTTTCACCGCGACGGTATAAAAGATAATTAATAATGTGTATTAAACGAAAAAAAAATGTAATATTATCACACACACACACACATTCACGTCGTGCTATCAGTGCACGGAGGTAGAATAATATCGCTCACGGACGGTGTATATTACCGACATCTACAAGCTCCCCGCGAATTCCGGGCTCTTGTTGCTCAGGCATTCTATATAGCGCAGCAAGCTCATCGAATGTCAGTGATAACCGAATTGAATGCATTCGATTGTGTGTGCAGCAGTTGTGTAATGTGTACATACTATTCTATTACGGTAATAGTACAATAACACAACACCCCCGCGTCGCACTTGTCCGTAGCGGTATTCTCGTTGTTATATTATTATTCGTCAATCTCGCCGATCCCGTCAAC
This sequence comes from Aphis gossypii, assembly GCF_020184175.1. Lineage (NCBI taxonomy): Eukaryota > Metazoa > Arthropoda > Insecta > Hemiptera > Aphididae > Aphis > Aphis gossypii. The sequence continues at coordinate 343,724 of NW_026083025.1, forward strand.
GGAAAGCGGACACGGTGTATTTGCTTAGATTTAATAGTTTTTCGATTAAAAAATATACGTTCGTCGCCGTCGTCGTGTCGCCCGCGCGTCTCTTTCCGCCGTCGCGCCGCCCGCAGACTACGACACCGCCACCGCCGCCGCTGTTGTTTTCCGACCGAATATCGCCGCATCGCCGACGATAAATCGCTGCCGCCAAGTGTTTATGGGCGAAATGGACGCCGTCAATCGGTCCACGTTCACCGGCGCCCTCCGACCAGCCGTCGTCGGCGTTTTTCTGTGAATTCTGGAGCGAGTCGTCCCGTCGCATCGCATCGGCACGATGTCGTCCGGACCGCGTCTTGTGGCGCCGCCGTTCGCGGCAGCAACGGTGTTGTTGTTGATAGGTTTTTGTACGGTTTCGTTTGCTCACTCTTCGAGACAACAGATCCAAGACGGGTCGATGGGCGACGACACGACCGGTCACCACGGTCGGTGTGAGCCGATCACCATACCGTTTTGCATGGGCATAGCGTACAACGAAACAATCATGCCTAACTTGCTGGGTCAACAGCGTCAGGATGAAGCAGGCTTCGAAGTGCAGCAGTATTATCCGCTGGTGAAAATCCAGTGTTCGCACGATTTGCAATTTTTTCTGTGCAGCGTTTTCGTTCCCGTGTGCACTATAATTGAAAGACCTATTCCGCCGTGTCGATCGCTGTGTGTGTCAGCGCGTAACGGGTGTGAATCGATCATGAATCGTTTTCAAATCGAATGGCCCGATAATTTAGAATGTTCAAAATTCCCTGAAAATGGACAACTCTGCGTTGGTGAGAATAATGTAACAAACACTACTCCGACACCACAGACTGGTTTAATAGAACAAAACGGAAAAGATTTATCAGCACCCGGAACTAGACACTTTTCAGGAGATCAAGGATATTCAAACAATCCCAATAGCTTTGATATTGGATTTGTTTGCCCACAACAATTTCGAATTGAGTCTACCAGTAACAAAAAAAGATCTGATAGGAGCAATCAAGTTTATACATTAAAAATTGGCAATAAGGTAGTAAAGGGTTGTGGTGTACCGTGTGATGCATTCTGGAGTGAAGATCAAATGCGCAAAGCCAGAATATGGGTGGCTTCGTGGTCTGTATTATGTGCTATATCCTGTTTATTTACATCCTTAACATTTGCCATCGATACTCACCGTTTTCGATATCCAGAACGACCAATAATATTCTTGTCTTTATGTTATCTGATGGTTTCCGTATCTTATCTGATTGGATATTTATCGGGAAACAATGTTGCATGCAACAAGCAAAATTTAATTACTCAAGGTACAGATGATAATGAATGGTGTACTGTACTATTTATGGTGTCGTATTTCTTTAGTACCGCATCTTCTGTATGGTGGGTTGTGTTGACGTTGACTTGGTTCCTGGCTGCGGGACTTAAATGGGGACATGAAGCTATTGAAGCAAATTCTCATTATTTCCACTTAGCGGCATGGACAGTTCCCGCTGCTAAAACAATTACAGTTCTGGCTATGGGAAAAATTGAGGGTAAGAAAATACATTATAATATCATAATATATTCAGTATGAAATATTTACCTAGGTACCTACCGACTAATTGGTAGATATAAATGTAATGTAAAACATGAAAAACAATATCTTAGTTACTTTTTAAGGTCCTTGATCGATATGAAATGTGAAATAATATTTTTGTATAGGTAAAAAGTCATTACATTGTAGTGTTTTGTATTTACTTGACCAAAACTACTAAAATTATTAAAATATCATAAATAACCTTTACATTAAATGTATTATATATTTATAAACTATATAGTACATTTATACCTCTATTTTTACTCATGTTGCGTCTCTTATTTTTAATAATAATTATAAATACAATTTCATAGATATTTAAATATTGATTATTTACACTATTGCACTTTAATTACCTATCACAATGGTTCTCAACTGGGATGACATGGACTCAGCTTAGGGGTGACACAAAATAGAAAAGGAAAAAATAATATTACCTATTATTTACATTATTGTTATATTCATACTATTATCAACGTTTTCCATGTGCTGTATATTTTTTTTTTAATAATAGAATTTTAAAACACACAGCTAAGATTGTTTATTATTTTGATGTTAGGGTAACAGCATTTTTGATTCTAGTGGCTAAAGGTGACTCAAATTAAAGAAGGTTGAGAACCACTGACCTAACATAACAATTTTTTTTTAAATTAACATTAATATATAGATTTTCTTGCCTCTAAATGTTATATTTATTTAATTATTTATGAAATTTGTGATAAAAAATATTATTTTTTGTTTAAATTTTTTAGGTGATGTGTTAACTGGAATCTGTTCAATGGCTGTTTGGAGTGATGATACTGCTGTGAGAGACATGGTGCTGATTCCTTTAGTAGTATACCTGATCTTGGGTACAGCATTTTGGATGGCTGGATTTGTTTCTTTATGTCGCATTCGAAAAGTAATGAAACATGATGGCACCCGAGGTACAGACAAATTGGAAAAACTGATGATAAGAATTGGTGTCTTTAGTGTTCTATACACAGTACCTGCTGTTGCTCAAATTTTATGCTTAGTCTATGAACATGTCAATCTTAGTTCATGGATTATTAGTTGGCATTCTACTCTTTGCCAAGATCCAAAGTATGCTCTACCATGTCCTTCTCAACCTAGTGATCCAGGAAGAAAACCTAGTTTTGAGGTGTTTATAGCTAAATATTTTGTTTCATTATTAGTCGGTCTTACATCGAGTGTTTGGATTTGGTCTGGTAAAACTCTAAATAGTTGGCAAAAATTTTTGGCACGAATTCGACCTAATTCAGGTAAATCTGAAGCATATGTTTAATTAACTTAGAAATTTGGTTTATTAACATATCATCAATATTTGTTTTTAATTGAAATTTCTTACAAAATAATACATATTTTACACTCTTCATAAGACATTTATTAATTAGGAATGATTTGATACCATTTTTTGATTATGCAATTATCTATTGTATTGGTTTTAGTCTGATATTTAATGTACATATTAGTTTGACCACTCTTTAATAAATAAATAATTAACATTACTAAATGGCATGTATATAATTATACATTTAGTGGTAATTAAATGTATGTGTATATAAAATAATAATAATCTTTTTTAGGCTTGTTTAACAATATCATTACTATTATTAAATAGTAAAAATTATCTTTATTTCTTAGAAATATAATAATCATTGATGATACGCTAGAATTTTATATTTTTTTTTAATTTTATACACTACAATTTCTACTACTATTATTTATGTAATTTTATGGTTTTCTTTAATAATTTGTTACATATATATATATAAATATGTGTGTGTGTGTGTATTTTTATTCTATCAGTGTTGGCTTAGCTATATTGGCATTAACATTAATTATTACACGTATTTATGGTATTACAATTTATTGTTTAAGTAGAATTAGCATAAAGATCTAGAACTGGAGCCACACTGTTTTCTTCAAGTCTACTTTAATTATCTAAAACAACTATAAAACTATATTGTTACCAAATTCTGTCCTTTGAACAAACTTATTAAATAATTTTTATTTTTTACATAAATATTTATTCAATGTTAATACCAAGAACCAATAAAATAAAACATCTGACGATTTGTTTTTCTGTTAAGACTATTATGAATATTTCTTTGTTATACAACTGCCATAATTTTAACATTAAACTCATAAGACATTATTCCAAAGTTTAATTTTTATGTTCTTAATATTAATTAAACTAAAATTTCATTTGAATCTTCATATTTATGTTTTGTTGCAATTTTTATTGTGTTTATTCATTTTAAGTATAAAACATAGTTGTTATAATTACCTATTACTCTCGCAATACTATATGAACTTAAATCAAAATAATCTTTACATTTATATGTTTTACTGTTTACACTAATTATTTTGTTAAATGTACAATTCTCGTAGATTCTCGGTAACTTGAATGTTAATTTATACATTTTAAATAATTTTAATTATTAGAAAAGACATAGATGGCAATATTTTTAAAATATAATTTACTTAGTATTTTTTCAAATTTCAAATTATCGAGAATATACAATTTATTAACATAATTTTTATTTTATATTTATAATTATATATATTAGTTACTATTGACTGCAATTAATATGATGGTACTTAACTCTTATATTTATATGTATAGATAAGACTAAGCAAATTTTATATCAATATTACGAAACTATGTTAAAATGAATTATTTTAAACATTTTGTATGAAATTACAATTTTCGAAAAATACATTGAATACTTTTTCGTACAAAGAAAAATTATATTTTTTTTATTTATCTACTTTCTTTATTATTATCTTTATAGAGCTATAAAAATAATTATTTCAGTAATAAATATTACAAATGGTGCAGTACACCGAGTACTATGTACTATGTTTATTTACTTATGTACATATGTGAAGTTGGTACACTAATTTTGGTATATTAACTCCAAATATTCACCAATATTTCGCTAGAATATTTGCGTCTCCACTTCCAGAATTTGAGATTAAGTCGTCCCCAAAATTTGTAAATTATTTTTTATTTGAAAATAAATATAATTTATAATTTTAATAGTTAAACTTAGAAATGTAATTCACGGTTCTTTATACATTTTTCTATCAGGAACCTAAAAATCTTAAAAGCACAATTTATTTAGTTAATCTATTATACCGTAAATAATGCCAAAAAAATAATATCATATCTTTAAAGATATAGGTTGATAAACTTTCTCCGCAGAAAACATTTTTTTGTACAGGTATGTATGCATTAATTTATCATTAAATTCAAACTAAACTCATCCACTACAGTAATCTCATCAATAGTGAAATTAACTCAACACGTTTTATACAATAAAGCGACTTCTCTGGTTTTTGTTATTTTTATATTAAATAAAATGTGAAATGTATAATTATGTATATACTTACTGTGTACTTTAGGGTGGCCTTTATATAGTAATGGAGGTAAGGAAAGTTAAATATTTTTTTTTGATTTCTCACCCGTCCAATTTTTTCATTACCATACGAAATTTATGTGGGTTAAATTTGTTGATGATTAATCAACAAAACCCTTCAGGTGCTGCAAAAGGATTGAATATTGATAAATAGGGAAGTTTTAGGGTTTTTCTGATTTAATTCAATATAATATATTGCATTTGGCATAAAATTATATAGAATCTAAATTATAGATTTAGATATTGTCTATAAATAATGTTCTTACATATTTATGGTAAAACTAATATTTTCTGCGAAAATTAGAATAAAATAAAAATGATTGCCTTTTTCTGAAAAAAATCGAAATTTTCAATATATTTTCTAAATGATTGCTTTTACGATAACATACTTACAAATCTTCAAAGATAAAATATAGTAAAATTGTTTATAACTTATGTACTAAAGCTAATTTTTAAAATTATTGTTTTACATTGAGAAATTAATATTTAAGTATACAAAATGTAAACTTAATCTTGAAAACCATTTTAACCATTTTAATTTTAATTTCGGTTGGCACCCGAAAATTAAAAAATGATAATAGGCTCAAGATTAAGTGTCCACAAAATGTATGTGTAATTTATGTGTACTTATGTGTAAAAAAAATAGGTAGCTTCTATTATATTTGTATAGTTTCTTATGCTATAAACGTATGAAAAAAAAATATAAATATTTAATTTTTACCTAGTTATATTGTTGTAACAAAAAACTTCCGGTTGAAAGTACCGAATTGTATACTGAAAATTTAGATACAAACAATTTTGAAATATTTTTTAGAGGCAGAACTGGAGAAACATTTCTATAGTCTTCACATTAATTTGCGGCGAATTATTATCTTATAACAAATCCAAGTTAAAGGGGCTAGAGAAACTTTCGTATTATTCACAAAACAAAAGTTATGCTAATGGTTGCACAAAAATTAAAAAGTTCTAATAGTTAAAATAAAGTCCGAAAAATTCTGAGCTGCTTCGATAACATAACTTTATATTAAAAACTTTGTTCCGTGGGGGAAAATGTTGAGATCGTTTTATTGAACTTTATTTTCACCGGTAGTTTCTCAAGTTTTACGCTGCTATTAGCACAAATTTTTTCACGAATTTTCCCCTAAATAAAAAAATACGTTCTTTTCTCTAGTCCCCACCACTTGGTTTTTTTCACTTATACTTGTATGATAAAAATGATAACAAAATATTTTCACTATTTGATAATCGGATGTTATAAAATTATGCTTATTGCATAATAGGCTTAAAAATAAATAATTGATTTTAGGTTTTTTTTTTTAAATTATATATTATACCTATGTATATATATATGTATACCTAGTTAAGTTGTAGCCAAGCTATGTTCAGGACTATAGGAGTCAACACATAGAGTTCATATTGCGATGTTACATAAACTTACATTTAAAATATTTAAAAATTATGTACAGATGTATGCATTACAAGATTAAATCTAACAAAAAACTGCAAGTAAACAACACGTAAATAAACAATTATATTAATTATAATTTTAGATTCGTATTTAACTATAGATTTTAATCTTAAGGTTTTGAATATATTATACGTAAAAATATAATTAAGTAATGTAAGTACATTATAAAAGACAAGTTGCTTAATATTAACAATAGCAGAATTTAGTCTTTAAGTGACGTAGATATGACGTCTACCTGTTAGGTATATAAATTATTATTGAATTTACAATAATTAATGAAGTGGGGAAAGAGACATATTGAAAGTTTTAACAGCTATAGCAGAGGTATTTTAACTTTTTCATCCCACGGCTCCTTAGTATCTACACAAAATTTTGACGGCTCCCAAATTATAAATGACGAAAATCAATGTTTATAATTTTATATGCAAGTAAATTATATTTATCGTTATAACATTATGGAAACAATAATGACACACGCAACAAATATTTATTTATTTATTTGTTTTATTTAGCAAATGATTATTGATTACAATTCAGAGTTTCCCAACCACTGAACTAAATTTAATTCAGTGTTCCCAACCGATGTGCTTCGATGCCTCTATTATAGATGTCCCGCGAAACGTTATGATTATTGTTTAATTAATAAATATTGTACCTACGTAAAATTTCGATTGTAAAGATTTTTAATAAATTAAAATATTATTTTACCTAACCTAAATAAACACACCATTTTTAGTCATCAGTAATTTTCTAATATGCAATAATTTTGGTATAGATACGATAAAAAAGCCTTGAATTAGGTATAATATATATTATATTATGTTATACTATTATATATTACTAGGATATTCATACTTTTTTACTAGATTTACTTTTTCTCACACATCGTGGTGCAAATTAATATGCAGATGGATAGACATTATAATATAAAAGTTTTTACATCTATTCTCATGATATTATTAATTTTAAATATGATCGGTTGCCAAGCCGATTACAATACTAGTAAATCCAATTCATGTTAATTATATACCACGTATTATCTACCAAAGAGTGGCACAGAAAATAATTCGCATTATTTCGCTTTTTCGAGTCTTGGAAAATTACGGTAGATGGATTTATAGAATAACCGGCATTCAATATGTGTTTTGAATTTATCAAAGCTCCACGAAATTATTAAGATTAAAAAAAAATGTATTTGTTTTAAATATTTTTAATAACCAAAAATTTTAATTTTTTTCTAAGATAAAATTTGTTTCTATTGTTGATCAGCGTGGTGAAAAATTCACCGTTGTGAAAAAGTCCAGTTCATACTTAGATCAGTTACCTCTTACCTACTAATCACCTAGAAACAAAATAGAAAATTTGAAAATTTGAATGTTTATTTTCATGTTGATATTACGTGAAAATGGGTAACCGATAATGTTACAGATCCAATAAGTCCTTCGTCGAAATTAATTCAAATTTAATATTACCTATATTATACAAGTCAATTTTTAAACATATCAAAATATCATTAAGTGCTTTGAGAATTTTTGAAATTCTTCGACAATTGTAAATAATTAATTTTTTTCATGTTTTCGTACATAAGTATCAAACAGGTAATAAAGAAAAATATAAATTATTATGTATGCATATTATACTAAAAAAAAACGAAACTGTACAAATATAGGTACTGAAAAACAAAATACTTGATTTATTTGATTATTAAATTATTCAAAATTATTCACAATCTTTTAAATTCAAAAAGCCTGTTCATTTTTTGCGATTTTTGAATATTGACTAGTACCTATCTACCTATAACATAATAAAAAAATTTTTTTAATCCTGGAGTCTGCTAATCCTATCGTGCACATGTGTAAATTAGTGGGTGTGGTGTTTTTTCATGTCATCAACGATAACACATGCGTTATAATAATAATTATTTATTATTATTTTCCCGAACGCAATATTTCACAGAACGTCAAGAGAACGCGATATAATAATATATTATATGATACATATTACTGTAACCTATATATAATATATATATATATATATATATAATCATCAAACTATTATAATAAATTAATAATTATTATACAATATGCATACACTTGCAACAAACATAATGTTTTGTTAAACTGACGACAGGATACTTTCTTCTCAGCCGAGTTCTTCATCCGTTTAGTATTGCTCAAGGAATAGTAGTTACTATAATTAACCATTTACGTCAACCAGCTCGCGCGGCTTGCCGACAGCATCTGTAATTTCAATAAAAAAAAAAGTGGTTAAGTGGGTACTGCTCTGCTGTATAGTAGGTCACTATAATGGATGTATTAAATTTAAATCCAATGACAGGCATCATTCTGTAGGAAAAACGATTCTGAACGGATAATATGATTTGTCAGCCTAGGATATATTTTCCAGTGAGCAGTGAAAAAGGTAGTTTATGTTTTTATAATCTGAATACCGCAAAATTTAAGTTCTTTTATAATTATGGTAAGCTAAACTTACCTATGGAAAATCTTGTAATATATTTTGTCATTTTCGACTCTTAGCTACTTAAACAAAAAATTTTATACATTTTAACTACAAAATAATATGCAAGTATTCATGATTTTAACGAATTTTCGTCAATATTTGAACTTCAAAAGCTAATAAAAAAAAATTATGCCTGTGTATTTTTATAATTTTTAAATCACTATAAGATTAACTTATGAGGAATTTTGTATTAAATTTTCAAGTATTTTGACTCAGCCAAAAAAATTTATCGATATTTATGAAAAAAAAACTAAACAAAAAAGAATATTTCAAAAGTCTATAAATAGCATTAAAATAAGTGAAATATTTTAAAAATTAAATCATGTAAAGAAAATTCCAATCTAAATAACTGGTGAAATTTTCAAGTATACGACTTGTTTTGAATAATAACAAATTCTTAAAATCGTTTGAGGATAAATCGTTATCGTTAAGCAATTTCGTAAAATTTTAAAATTCAAACGCTCATAACCAGGGTTCGGGACTTATAGCACTAAAATCACTAAAATATACGCTTATATATGACCCAGTTAATAAACTTATGTACTAAAAAATGAAAAAAGCACTTAAATATAAAAGAATTTATTTCATATAAGTATAAAAAAAATTGTAATTTAAAAAAATAAAAATAAAATCTTTAAAAATTTGGTTTTGAATGTTCTGAAAAAAAGAATACACATTTATATAACATAATTATTATAATATAGGTAAAAATGTACTAAACATTTGTTTTTGTTAATAAAGTGTTTACCTTTGTGATTGCATTCAATTATAAGGTGTTTTCGAACTGGAAGGCTCTTCTATTGTCGGCTAGAATACACTTATGTGGCGAAAATGAACGTTCCACGTCGACGGAAATAATGGAAGCTACTTAAAAAATACTAGATCATTACGTGTTAGATCCTTTGCTATTGAATTAAGGTCCACGGACTCCCCTCCGGTGATAATTTTAGATATTTGTTTTAAACTATTTAAACCCTGGTTTTTAATTAATACATTATAAAGTTTTATCGGAACGGTAATTTCATATGGTCCATGTAAATTACATAATTTCGATTAAATATCCTCTATAACTTTTAGCGAATCTGTTAATGGATGTGTTTGTAGTTGTTTAATAGCTACAGTTAAAAGTTAATACTTCAAAATTGGATTTAATATAAGCCAAGTTGCTTTGTAAGTTCGGTTGTGATATACATCATTTTGCTATTTTAATATTAACGGCATTATTTTTGTTTAATAAATTTATAATGTAAACAATCGTTTCATAATGTTATGAGCCATATAGTATAATGACGTTTCGAGTTTTCTCTATAGCTATATGAAGGAAAACTTATGGAAAACTTAGTGTTAAACTTTTTAACCTTAAATATAAATAAAAAAATATTACGAATTTTCAACTACAAAATTACTTTCAAATTTTCGTGATTTTGACATATTTCGTATAAGTTTGAACTATACACGCTTATCCTATCTAAAAAATCGAAAATTTTAGTTGTCTATAAAAAGCTTAAAAAAGTCAAAATATTTTGAAAATTTAAATGTAGATAACACTATTAGAAATTAGTTTGTTAATAGTTCATAAATAATATACCTATTGAAAGTAATTTAATTATTTTTAATTAACACTTAAGGTACATTTAATAATTATGATACTTCAAATATGTATACAATAAATATATCACTACTAATAAAACGTTGTTTTAATTACATTTTATACCATTATTTCTATTAAATAAAAGAAATGTATAATCTATGTTTAATTTATTTGTACTTAGAAGTTAGAATCACTGTTAAACGAAATAAACTAATTACTTATTTTTAACTACAATTATAGATTATATTATTATTATCTAAACTAATAATAGGTATTATATAAATATTAAAATAGGTTTATCTGCATCGAAATGTATTATAATGGAAATAAATTAGATGTGTAAAGATAACTGTTATACAATATTAATGCAATATGCCAATATAAGTTTAACCGAGAAATATAAAAAATCGTGATCACAAAATTTTACCATAATTTATTTTTATCTGCAGGTGACTCAAAAACATTTTAAATAGTATCTGTAGGTCAGCATAACTACATAAGCTTACAACTCTAATAACTTAACATTTTTCAAACCTAGTAGATAAGTTGTCTTAAATATTAAACTTTTTAAAAATAAATAAAGATTTCTAGTATTCGGAAAAAAAAATCGGTTGTCTGGTAAATTTGTTTATATACTTATAACAACTAACGACCAATAATAATTTGGAACTTAAAAGTGTGCCGTTCATGACGTATATGGTATATTATACAAGTAATAATTGTGTTAAATGTTTTTAAAGAAATCGATTAGTTTTATTGAATATTTTTAGGCACAAATAATAATTTGATGAAATATTATATAGTTGAGTCTGGTCGTACTACCAATTTGATGATTCTTGTTAAATTTATCGTGAAAATGGTATAAATAACCTTAAACATTTTGGGAAAAATTTATTCGTAGCAATATTTGAGTAAAAAAAATTGTTAAAATATGGGCACAGATGTGAATTCAAACATTTCAAACAAATAGTTTTCTCGATTTTTTTGAAAACTATTGGAAAATCCTTACTTTTGACCTCTACAACAAACCAAGAATATTCACTTTGCCATCGGAAACCACACCCGAAGTTTGAAATTGAAGCATTATTTCTACAAGTTACGCTGTACACAGGCACACACAGACACACAAAACACACATCATTGTAAAATCAATACATTCATCACTTCGTTCAGAATTTAAAACTATTAATGCTTAAGTCTTGAATTTTGTGTGCATTTAAATTAAATTATAACTCTAAGGTATTAATGTATTTTTTGAGCAAAAATAAGTTTTAATACAATTCAACATTGAATACTTAAGTTAATTACATTTATAATAACTAATAGTTAATACAGATAGGTATTAAAATTTTCTGGTACATATGCGTTATGTACAAGTTTATACAAGAGTTATACGCCTATCTTGCATGAGTATGTAACTTTATTAACAAAAATTAATTTTGTTACAATATGTTTTTCTATATATAATAGGTATTGACAAATCCGTTGGTTTATCCTGCCCCATTGAACCTCGACAATCGGAAACGGGACTGTTTATATTAGTAAATACTCCGCGATAGTACGATAGGTACTATAATCGTGGCGTTGAGTCACCGCTGAACATGGTAATAATATGACCGACGAATAACATTGTTTCATTCATTATACTTTGATAGTCTGATGATTAGTTGTTTTTGGTTTGGTTTTGATACATAAACACAAAAATTATATGTAGGTGCTAATTTTAAAATTGAGGGTACTAACACTTTCTAAGCTCCCCTCCTATTTGCGCCTATGCAGACGCGTTTGTTGTGATACAAACATGCGATCGTCGTCAAATTCGTGACAAACAGCATGTTACAATGTTACATCTCTGCTCTCGAAGTGGTTGTGTGCGAACATAATTAAACATATTATGTCGACGTTTGAGAAAAAAATATGTAGGGACTTTGAACAAAGCTTTTTTTTTTTTTTGTAATTTAAATAATCCATACAATGAGTAGGTACATTTGATATAAAATAACGATACTGGTGATTTGATGGGAATGAACGGGAAAACCGTTCAACAGATTCTCATATTTATGGTATATATAGGACATAGGTATATACTCGTAACTCGTATTTTTATGTTTTTTGTTTTAATGAGCGAATCCTTTGGACGATCTGTCGTTTAAAACGTATATTGTGTCCATATTATCTCATTGCATAAATTATTTATTATTGCCTACTGAATGTTTTTTACTAAAGATAAACTACAGAGCATTAGATTTTATTGATTGTTAAGTTCGCAAGCCATGTCTTTTCAGGAATCTTAATCAAATGTTTATCGTGCTTTTAGTTATGGGCCATTATCATCGCAATAATCGTTAAGGTGCAAATCAAAATGTTGAATGAAACACGCGCTAAACGCAGCACTCGCATCGTCGTGTACAGTAATAAAACGAAGACATAATATTATTAATAGATAATAAAAGTTTTTATAAAAATATTGATTTTTTATTTAATTTGTCTTTTAATTTATAAGTTCTAAGTATTTATTGTATTTGTAAACTAATTTGTGTAAAACATGACATTTTTAGTTATGTACATATTCGAAAAGATAATTAAATTGTTTGATGGCACCATTATGGTGCCATTAAGGCGTTATATAGCCCTAGAAGACTCAATCAGCCCTGTTCTTAACACACGACACACGAGGACGTATAGCTAAACATTTTTGAATTATTCAATCATGTAAACAAGTTGTTGGAAATCGGTTAAAACTGCTTTTTCAAAAATACTATGAATGTAAAAACTTATTATTATTATAGTTCATAGTATAACAGTTTAAAAATTATCAAAAAAAAAAAAAAATCGTGACAGTATTTTCAATAGTTTTTTTTATTTAGTTATAATAAACAATTGCTAGAAAATCTTGTTTAGCACGAAATAGACTAAAATATTTTGAAAATTTTATCAAGTCTATAAGAGACTAATATATATATTTTTGTAAGCTATTTGAAAAATTAGTGTTTTCGTAATTTTACAGGCTTATTACAAAGAGGTTTTAGATTTTAGTTTTTTTTTTTATCACTATAGCACTATTATTAACTTTGTTGTTATTTATTACTTATACAAATAAAAATAATTATAGTAAAAGTTACAACTGTATAAGTACCTATTATATTTATTTAGTGAAGTTGAACGTATATAAGTATATTATTTTACAGTGTTTGACTATTATAATATTACTAATTTTATTTATTTATTTTTAAAGCATATAATATTACATAGTTCGTATATAAAAAATAAAATGTATAAATACATTTATATTTACATAATATTGTTACATGTTAACAATTCGACGTATTTTGACTTCATTTATTTGTTTTGTAAAAACATTTCTAATAAATGAAAATAATAATAAAATAATGTAAAAACCTGTATACTTTAGTATACAACTTCACTAAATAAATATAATATTAATTACAAATTTTATATGGCCTACGAGACTACAGTACCTATATGTATAATATATTATACTGGACGCTGATGAATAATATTTAAGGTTCAAAATTCATTCATTTTTTATTTAAAATATAAAAATAAAACCATTTATTTAGAAAACGGGTTTGTTTATAACTTCCTATTTTTTTTCTAAGTTTTTCCGACTATTTTGAAAAGTAACTTTGTTCCTACTATACATTATAATAAGACCTGTTTTCAGACTAAAATACCAAATAAAACATTCCAATACATGTATCGTTTTGTTCAGAAATTTCTGTATTACATAAATATTTACTAGAATGCAACTATGACTTATAAGTTACAAGTTTTAACCACTGATCCGGTTTGGTCACTCATCAATGTCTACTGTAGACGACTGAAGTCGGCGCAGTTCCCCCGTAACGTAGCATTTTCTAGCCACACTAATAAATTCACAAGAAGAGTCTTGTAATTTGTATCATACATGTTAGGTATATAATATAATTTGGGGATTGTGCGCTCAAATAACAGAAAAAAAATAATGTTTATTATTTTATGTCATTTATAAATTGGTTATATAGGATGCGTGAACGTATTTGTGAACTATTTAAAAACATAATACGTGTAAAAGGAAAAATTAAAACTTTTTATTCATTATAAGAATACTTGTTTTAAATAATATAATAATATGTTCTATTTATAAGGTACCTATAAATAAATCGCTGAAATACGATTGCGCCTGCCTTGCTCTTTTACACCCGAAAAATACAACACGATTACGCTCGAGCCCATAATATCTATAGGTAGAGAGCCTATATAATTATTATACCTATAGGTATTGTCCTTCTAACAATTTCCCAATACACAATTTAAAATACAGTTGGATTTGGTTAACTCGAAGTCGAAGTTAAAAGTTCGAGTTAACCAAGTTCGACTATATTGAATTATTAACATTTGTCATATATTTTTTTATTCTTTTAATAATTTTCTTTCTTAATTCCACAGGCTTTAGGACTGACAATAAAATTAAATTGTTGGCTTGGTTAAAAATCGTTTCTTATTCTGACATTAGTTTACTCGATACACTATACAATACATTTTTTTTTTTTTTGTAATATTTTATTCAAGTTTCAAATTTCAATTTATTTTCTCGTTCTTTTTGAGGTTTGTTTATTTTATACGATTTTTTTTAATACTTTTAATTTTTGAATAAACTTCATTATATTAATAACTTCATGAATAGAAGAATGTGGAATGTAAAACTGTGAGTTATTATGTCGGTGGAATGATTCAGGTCCATTGATTGTTCTAGATTCCTATGAACGTTTACCGGACCATAAAATTGATGGAAAAACCACATCAGGACATACATTATAGTCAAATATATAAACCGTAAAATCAAAGTTATTGGTGGGAGAATTTCCAATTAAACATGAAAAGGCGCCGTCGATAAAATTTTTGTATAAAAACCAAGAACAAAAAAGCATTTTAATCAAAGATTCTCGACTTCGAATTGTATCCTTTTAATAAGTAGTTATTGCTTTAAATCTTTCTAAATCAACTTTGACCTAAGTGGAATCTACAGGCCATAATTTTGCTATTTGAAAAAACTTTTTTAACAGCATTGTTTTCAAAATCAAAATGGAAATTAAAATTAGCCAATAGTATTAATAAATTTATGCCCATTAATTTTAAACATAATTTTGTAACTGTGTGCCCCACATATATTTAAACTTTAATGGAGTTTGTCATCAAAAACAAAATATTAAAGTAATATAAAAACCTTTTTGTAACGTATGTATGGTATAAAGTTGATCATAGTATTTTGTTGAATATAAAAATGTGCCATCAGCAAAAATATGAGTTGCATGACTTAATATATCGAGATTAGTTGGGCGAGTGAATATAACTATATTTGAAATTTCTTTCATGTGGCAAAAATATTCTACTGTATTAATTTTAAGAATATAACCCAAGTTAAATAATTGAAGTTTTGATTCTACCAGTGATTTTGGAATTGCTGGCAATTTATTTTTACGGAACACGTGCATATTTTTCTTCCATAATTTAATATCAGAATGAACGGTTCGAAAATTAATTTCAGTGCTACGTAGTCCTTGTCGAATTATTTTATTCGGTCCCGTAAATAAGTCGTTTTCACATTAATTTTCTTTTTAATTCGTGAATTTACTATTTGTTTACTAACGATATTTTCCGGAATAACATTATGATTGCAGTGTTCATTAAGCACGCTAAGAACTTTCGTCACATTATTGTCAACATATTTACAATTTTTATTAGTACAACGATATCAAATACTGTCTAAGTTATTAAGTACTTTATATTCACTATATTTATGACCCTATACTAATATAGATGGCTTACCTTTTTCAGTTTCAAACTTTTTTTGAGTGGATTTATTTTTTTAACACTGTTAATCTCACGATGGTACACTTTACGGAACACAGCGAGTATTAAATTAATATTTTGTACAAAAATATCAACACAAGTCAAAACAATCAACGGTTTACTATAGGTATAGCTTAAATTTAAAATCCGGCCACAGTAGTATCGCTTGACGCATATCTACTAACATCTATACAGATCAGATAAGAAAAATTAGAAATAAAATATCATCTCGATTTTTCGAGTGTTTAATACTTGTATACGCATAGGTAGTAGGTACACCATAATAAACACTAAAATACCCAGTTATAATTTAATTTATACCTTATAGCGGCGGTTCCCAAACATTTTTTTTCTTTGCGTACTACTCGTACTTAGGTGTATTATTAATCAGTCACGTACCATTAATGATTAAAAATAGAACGATATAAGTTGTACAATTAAATACTTTACTTTTTAGTTAAATACATTTATTTTAAATAATATGACAGTAAAATAGTACAATATAATTGTTTTTATTCATTAGTTTTTTAAAATAAAATATGAATTAAATAACAAATTTTCAATGAGATCAGAATCGAATATTTATTTTTAATTTTCCTTTCTACCACTATTTGGCCTTACGCGTATCGCCATATAGTTTTTCGCGTACCACAGTTTGAGAACCGCTGCCTTATAGGATATCGATTTTGAAAATAGTGTAAGTATTTATTACATGTTTAAAATATAAACACTGGAAAATACGTTTATGATAAAAAAAAAACATGTCAAATATTTATAATGGCGTATATTAATATTATACGAGTATATAGTATGCATTTGAATTTGGTCAACTCAAAGTCGAAGTTAAAAATATTTTTACTGTATTTTTAAATAATGTATTGGAAAATTTTTAGAAGGGCAATAATACCTGTACAAATTAGTATTTATAGGCTCGAGCGTAATCGTGGTATATTTTTTGCAAGTAAAAAGGTAAAACGGGCTCAATTATGCTAATTACTAGAGCGCAATTGTGTTGTGTTTTTCGGGTGTTAAAAGGTAGGGCAGGCACAATCGTGTTACACACAAATTGTCTATAAATTGTGTAAAACACGTTCATATTAATAAGAATAGTATAAAAGTGCCATGTTTTCAGCGTATACGATTTAGTACCTATCATGAAAATCTACTAATTTACTATACCTTCTGCTCGTATTATCTATATTGTATGTTATTAATTTTGTTCATTTAAAATACATGTAAGTACACTTTTTTGTGGTCGGTATATACGTTAACATTTGAATTCGATTACACTAAACGATACACTCACTTCGGAACATGAGAATCCATCAGGATAAGTACGTTGAGATATTAAATAAGAAATTAATGATAAGCCATCACTGAATTATAAAAAATATTTTGAGTGAAGCTAAACCATTATTGTTGCCATTCCTTCTAAATTCCGCTTATTGTCTGATATTTTTTTAACATTAACAACTTCCAGCGGTTGTAAAGAAAAGCTATTGAGAATACCAAATAATGACCACTTCAAAACACCATTCAGACTCGATATTTTTCGATCTTAAAATGTGCTTATACATGTCATTTTTTAAACACTTATACTCGAAAAAGTAGTCGCAAAAAATATAATGATTTCAATAATAAGAAAAATAGTAAATGTCTATCTTATATTAGAATATAAAAACATCGAAACTTAAGAGCAACTAAAATAATATGAATTTTATATAAATTTCTTATTTTTGTTTTAATTTTCTATTTTTAAATTTTAAACTTTCATATTTTTTATCATTTAATTATTTTTGACGAAATTCCAATTAAATTTTTTGAAATCGGAGAAGAACCTCGTCACTGATTAGGTCAATTAATGGATACGAAATATTTAAGTAATAAATCATTACATTATTAGTATGTAAAAACGATTCTGAGCAGAGATGATGCGTTACTCTATTATTTCTAATGATATTTTATAATACAATTAAATTATTTTAATTTTTCTTCTACAAAATAACAATATGTTAAGATAAAGTGGAATTATTTTTTGTCAAATCACCACACATATTATATTATACCTACGTATTATTATTATTAATTTTTATAAACCATAACCTACCAAATTACTGTAGAACGGTACACCTAATTTGTTTAAATTTAGTTAAGTATTTAAACATTTTATTTGTGTAATAATCATGTAAATATTCAAATAAAATCGTTATTTTTAGTTTAAATATAGCCAAAACGCCAATACGTATAATTAGTATAGTAGTAGTATAAAGTACGTAATTTTCATCAGATGTATGTAAATAATCTTGGTTGCGTATTTCTGACATTTTTTTAATTTATATAAAAAGATCTTAAGTGGGACTTCACAATATATTTTTGTTCTTCCATATAAAAATTAAAAATTTTAACTACAAAATAAATTGTAAATTTTAAATATCAATACAGATTTATGATACAATAGTGTGAATAAATCCATAGAATAAATATAAAATAGTTTAAATTTAATAAAAATATTTAAATAATTGAATTTTGTAGGATAGTAAATACTAATACACATAAGGTCGAAAAGTTTCAAGTTTTTGTGAATAATATTTTTTAAATCTCAATAAAATATCTAAAATTGTTGTTTTCATTTAAATGTTCAATTTGAGCTAGCAATTTCTACTAAATAAATGTGTTCATTTTTAGATTTGCATGTTTCAGAGAAAATAACTTACGTACCATTCATTTTGTATTACATATGTATGCCTAAGTTATTAAAATAAACTACAAAATAGTTTATGAATCACAATTTTAACTAAGTTCGTCGACATGTTAAACTTCAAGTAAAAAAAAAAAAAAAAAGATGCATATACAATATACATATATGTATTTCAAATACTAAATGACGTTACAATATCTACAATTTATGAGAAATTTTTTTTCAAATTATTAAGTCTAGGTATTAAAATTAATAATTTATACCGAGTAATATAAATGTAACTGTGTAATCGTTCTACTCGTATGTTCTGTAATCTGGAAATACAAACAATAATGGGTATATTATAATGATAAAAGGAAATAACATGAAAAAAAATAATTTACCAAGAAACCACTTCAGTTTTTTTTATTGTTTTGGGATTTAAAATTTTACAAAAAATTCATATTTTCATTTTTACAAATGTTTAGTTCAACAAATAACGAAAATTAGGTAAATTAAAAAAAGACTTAACAATTATTGTAGCGGCATTGGATACTCATTAAAAATGATATTCAAAATGTCAAGTAGTATTCTATTCATTAAATACGTTATTTTTTTTTAACGCTAGGTATATTAGTATATGCCTGGTAGTGAAGTGTTTTAAAATAACCGAGAATAAAAATAATATTTTATTTTAATATCAAAAGTGTCACTCAACTCATAATATGAAAAACCTCAAGTTGCGCGGTTTTGTAGTATTAAAACAAATGCTATGCAATGACATATATATTAAAAAAATTTAGAACTTATATATACCTACTTTAAGATAATATATTATTATATATATAATCATGTAATATGCATTGTAAAGGAATGGCATTCTTAAATAAAATTTAGTAGAGGATAAAATATGTCAATGACAAAAAATGAAGAGATGACATTCCAGCATCCCATCGTGACCTCCACACTGTAGTTTTACTCTTCAAAACGGTATACTTACGGAATTTATTAAAATCAGTATAAGTGTTTGACAATATGACAGAACGGTCTATACTTTACATATAGTATATGAGCAATAAAAGTACCTTAGTAAATTTTATTTTATAAAGCATTTTATCAAGTGAATTTCACTCAGTAATAATCACGGTCGTATGACAGCTGTTTTAAAATATGTTCATAATATAATTATTTCCATTTTCAAACGTTATATTTTCATCTAATATTGGATGCACGTTTTCGTTTTTATCACCATAATATATTAGAACCACATTTCATAAAACTACATGTCAAAATTTCCAATTATCAAGAAATTAAATTAAGTTTATTGAACGAAAAAAAATATTGATTATATATTACCTGCATCTAAAAATAAAAATAAATTATATTAGAACCAATTATTTTCGGGTAGCTACATATTATGTATACTTACTACCTTTATGGCTTTATCAGAACATAAACACTATTAGATACGAGACATTTTTTTAGAATACAGCGAAAACAATATATTAGTGGCTCATGTTCAATTTGTTAAAATTGTAATGACGATTTTTTTTTTTTTATGATACCAGTATGCTTAAAATTAAAATTATTGATAATAATATATTATGTATGGTTAATATTACTATAAAATTTAAATGCAGTTTTTTTGTTAAACAATGATGCGTATGCAAAAAATTTTCTTTGTGACTAAGTAAGTAAATATAATAGTGTATGAGTGTTCATATTGAGAGAAGAGTGGAAACTATTCCTCCCTCCCATCAAGTCCTTGATTTAGTGGGACCCACGATGTTTATAAGCTATTTTCAGTTTTTTGTAGTTTATGATATTTATTTTAAAAGTATTAATAATTGAATATATTTATCATTAAGAACAACTATTCAAAAATAATTCCTTTTATAAAGCATGTGTTCATAACCTATACTTATAGGTATACCTACTCACAAATGAAGCGTGAATTTAGGGCAGCAAACGAATTATTATCATTTTTTTCATACAAAATTGAGTACCTACTTCAGAACTTTACTAATTGGTTAAAATTCCATTCTAAGCCTAATTAAACAATTATTGTTTAAAAGGTACTTTAAGATGTCAAAATAAATTCCCGGTACTTTTTTATAGTTGAGAAAAACAAAAAAAAAAATTAAAGAAAACTGAGCATTTTTAAGCAAATTTAACTGTCGATTTTGTTTTATTAGTGTAACTCAAAAACGAATAACCATATAAACTTAAAATTTTCAACAAAGTTTTTTTAATTATTTTTTTTTACGATATAATTTTTGTATCGACTATTTTTGAGCTATTTAAAGGTATAAGAGATTTCATATTTTTTGGTTTATTATCTAGAAAAGCTCCTCGTAAGTTGTTTATTTTTCAATTAAAAAATATCAAAAATCTATAGTCACACTAATTGTCACAGTAATTTTTTATAATAGTTTGTTAAAATTTTGAAAAAATTCATAAGACTCATAAAAATTACCAAATTATTTTGTAGTTAAAAATTCATAAAAAAATTTATTTTTATACAAAGTTTTCAAAGTTCAATACAATATTCCTTTAAAGTGGTTCATATAATTTAAAAAAATATATTAAGATAATTATTCTTTAAAGATATTTTAAGTTCAAATTTGGACGAAATTATTTATTTAACCAATAAATAACGATGTTAACGATGTTAACGATGTTCTAATTTTAAAACATTATTTTTATGAACTTAACATTTTTAACATTATATATTATATTTTTATAAACTTAACATAATGAAATTTTTGATAATAAAAGATATTATCATCTAATTATACCACGAATTTATTTTAAGTCTTGAGGTATTTACAGAAATATGTTATTACATTTTGAGTTGTACCTAATGTCCTAATATGATGTAATATGATGCAAATATTATATATTATTATAATAAATAAATACTAATCTTATAATATATGTAATATTTTTGGACAAAAATTAATCAACCTACTGCAATTTTTTTTAAAATATTGTATTAATTCATCAAACGTAAATTATAATCATAAAATGTATCATAGTAATAAAAGCAAACTTATTAGAGGTACATAATATAGTGGTCAGATAGTGACTAACGTATTGTTGTCTACAATAAGTGGTCTACTTTAAAAAAGGTACCTACTTTAATAATTGTTTACCATCGTTTTCATAATGTCTACAATTAAATAAAGAGGCAATAACAATACTTCTCTTTTAGAGCCTTTAATATTTTAAAGTGTCTTATGTAAATAAATTCACCATTGTACAACACTTTTGACTTTTTTGTTATGTCATACTTCAAACTGTAGGAAATAAATTACAAGATTTTTAAGGTATTTTCGTATTTTTTTTTTTGAGGACATTTAAATCTCAGTCTAAGTAATTATTAATAAATAATCATAAACATACTTATGTATAAAATACTATAAATATTAATTATTATAAAATATGCTTAGAAGCATTAATATTAATCGATAAATAATAGTACCTATTCAAAATTCAAATTAGTCTATACAATTAGGTTAATTGATAATCAACGGTAGGTGGTTTACATGATATTAAATTGTAATAGGAACAATATTGAAAATATTGTGCAAAAGACATAAATCATTGTCGTAATGTCATTCATAGAAATAATAGTCATAATTGTTATTAACATATTATTTCTATAACAATGAAGTAATTACCAGTCTATTTAATATTCTTTTTCGATCACATCCAAGTTTTGGATTGGCAAAGACTGAAAGACATGACAATTTTGTTTGCATTGTAGTTACTAGAATATCTATAATTATTAATTTAATTTGTTTTATTTATTTTATCACAATTAATAATTAACATATTATTAAAAGACATTATATTGAGGTATTTTATGTAATATATTTTGCCCAACTTAACCTTGATGATGTAGATGATCCAGAAGGGGATATACTATTATCTTTAAGCATTAGATAAATCAGTCGTTTCATAAAAATAACATTAAAATATTTAGTTTCAATTTTTTCGAATTATTTATTACTAGATAGTATCTTGAACTTTAGAAACTTTTTAAAATGTCCTTCTAACTCTAAGGGGTTGTTAAAAAAAATCATAAAAATTTTCATTATCACGATTAATACGTAATAAGGTAATATTCTGACAACCAAGAAAAATTAAAGTTGCATGATAGGTTTTGACTAAATCTATTTTCTTTAATTAGTTTTAGGTGCTGTTAACTTTGAATTGGTAGACTACCTATTTCTAAGTATGGATTTTTAAACGAATTAAAGTTTTTTTCTCTTTTATGAAGCATTATTTGGTATAATTGTTTATCATGTATTTTAAGATAACCATTATTTTTTAATAACTTGAATAATTTCATTAAATGTTCAATTACTAGTGACTTAAGTAAGATTTTGTATTAAATAATTGACCGATTTTATTATGAAAAAAAAAGAACAATAAATACAATAAACTCCACCTGCTGAAAGTGACTAAACAAGTGGGAAATATTTGTTCAAATGTTATTGTTTTCAAAGATCCGTAATTTTTATTACTTAAATAAGAAAAAATGTAACAATTTTTGTGATTTTTATTGATGTTAAGAAACTTTTATCTTTTTTTTTTTTTTTGATGAAACCTTAATTTGTTGATATTGAATTGGTGGATTTGGCATAATAGATAGGTTGTCAATAATTTGTTTAGCTATAATTCGTAGTCTCAAATGACATATTTTTTTTTATTTTTAAAGACAATTTTATACATTAAGTATAGCATTACGAATTACTGTACTATCCTGTCTTAACATTTTTATAGTGAATAATTTGATTATTGATAATCAGATAACATGCTTTTAAATATTTTAAAATTGCAGTTCAATTAAATACGAAATAATTACACACCGTTGTCAACCGACATTCAAAGTGTACTTATGTATATATTGTCGACTAAAGTTCTATTTAAACAAAAAAAACATAAAAAAATAATTCTATAATACATCAATACAACGTATCTAAAATTGGCAAAAAACACCATGACAACGGATACGTTTCAATATATTATAAAACGTATAGACATTATAATATAGATGGCTATAAGAAAACGTTTAGATACCCTACTCCATTCATTACAATTGTTTGAAAAATAACTTAAACCTTTCCCCCTCTCTTTCCATGAATTCCCGCCTGACAAAAACATATGCTTTTGACTTTTTAGTTTGTGCGGGTTTATGTGAATAAATTATTTATACATTTTACTAATTCATAGCCAAAGCGACTAAAAATAGATATTTCCAATGGTTTTTATTTTATTATTTATTATTTTTTAGAATTAAAAAGTGTAAAGGTAAACATTTTTATGGGTAAAAAGAGTGTAGATCAATACAGGTATGCTATAAAAGTTTCTTATTGCTCCAGACAATTTATTGATTAGGAAACTTTAAGTTGATGTTTCTTAAACTGGGAAGAAAAAATTCAAATTTTTTAATAATATTTCATAGTTATCATTACGATGAAAAAAATCACAAGTAAAAATGTACGAATAGAATATCGGCAATCAGGTGTTATTATTCACACGTACAAAATATTTTTAAACCTATTATCTTATAATCTTGATTATTATAAATGTATTATAATTGTATTCATTTGTCACATTAGTTGTTGAACATTTTTTTTTATCCAGACTAAACCCAATTAACCCTTTTTGTTCTATGCCATGCCTCTGAAATGAAATTTTGGACGGATCCCTTACACAGTTGCATACTTGCATGGTGTATTTAACAAACCTATTATGTAATTTGTTTTACACAAAAAAAAAACACATGGTGCTATAATGTGTGTTTGAAACTTGGAGGGTCTGGATGTAAATATTTATAGTACTTAACTGGTATACTGTGTAATAATATGTTTCTGTGAGACTGAATGTGCGTAGTTCATTACAGCGCTGAAACCACTCAACCCGAATTGTTGAATGTTGACAACAAACCATATATTATATTAGTGTATTCTATTCAAATCAAAAAAATCTAATGGTACAAAAATGAAAAAATAATAAGTAATATAATAATTATAAAAAGCATACAATATATTATATATTTATAGATATAAAATAATAGTTAAATAATTAATTAATAGAATATATATGTTATATATAGGTAAGTAGATATATTTATATAAAACTTTGGTGTTGTATATTTATTTTTAACAAAACGATCAAAAGTTATTATTAAACAAATCTATTTACTATTAAGTATTGTTACTAACTTTTGAAATTGAAGAAACTTAATCTTCCCCCACAGATTTACGACATTAGGTATATTATACTAGGTCTATATATACTTATGTTATTACATTACGTTATCATTGATTTACAGTGTAACACTATAGTAATAGGCTATAGAAATAGCCTGCGGATTAGGTGAAGTGGGTTTAACGGAATAATAATATAGTGCATTGTGTTGTCTCTGTAGTCTGTGACTCCACCTTATTAGCTGCAACATAATCTACTAGGTAATTGTGAAAAAATTATGCATAATAAAATAGAAATATATCGAGTGGTTTTGTTGGTAACATTTTAATCTAGGAAGATCTATATTAATAAACGTTAATTTATATTAATCAATTATTAATATAAATATATTTCAAAAACATAATTTGCTTAAAATAATATAATTATTACTATTTATATTTTTTGTCATTATGATATTAACTTTGGTAATTTGGAAATTGGTAAAATATGTAAAATAAAAAATAACGAGTAGGAATTAACTCCCCTGTAAATCTCTAGTGAATTTACCGAGGGAGGTAAAATTTCATAATTCATAATTACGGGTAGGTACGTCTGTGCTCATTAATAATTTTCTAGTAAACAGTCCTTAAATTATTTCAATAAAGACAGATTAAAGATTTTAAACATAATTGCCAGAAGTGTCAACATTTAAATAATTATTTGTTAATTGCTGTGTTATAATTAATTACAAGTAATATTTTAACTTATTAAAATAAATAAATGTAATTGTAATACTTAAAAATATTACTATAGCACTGTAGTAGAAACACAGGAAAATAAGTCCTGCACATAAGAAAGGCTTTCTCTTGAACACGTTTACCATAATTGCGCACTCAGATTATAACACTAACACACTTGTAAATATTGATATTTTTGTTCTAGATTATTTAGGTATTTATTATTGTAGTAAAATATAAAATAAAATGTTAGTATTGCGGCTTAATTAAAAATTATGATTTTAACATTCGCAAGTAATGCAGAAAATATATGACATGTTAAATATTGAAATATTGAATTTCCTATGTTATAAATGAATAGATTAAATTGCTAATAATTAATTTTTCAAACTAAATTATTGGTACACCATATCATTTCATATTATAAGTTGATTAGTGATGTTAAACTTGAAAGCTGTAACCAGAGAGTCATTATATATTTACAAGAAAAGTAATTTACATAATTACTAATTAGTTATTAGGTACACTTAGATAAATTCAAAAACTTGTCTGAAATATATCAAAGTTGTTACATAATATTATATACTTATCAATCCATGTAATTTTTTGCTTTATAAGTCATACTTTAACACTGAAATAATAAGATTTGGCAATATCTCCACTAGGTATTTACAAGTAAACATTGAAATGTATTACATATATTCAAGAAGAACAGTAATAACTAATAACTAATAATATATATATTTATTAATTTATAGTTTTAATATAACAGTCAACAGAACAACTAAGATTTTTTTCAAAAGGATAGTCACACTAATCAAAATTATAAATGTTATGAAGAAAAATATAATATATATAAATAAGATAATAAGATGTATCATTTATTCATTAATAAGAAGTACTAAAAGTAAATGTGCCAATAAATGACGTAATACGGAAACCTATACCCAAACATGGTATAATTTATTGGTTGGGACCAATAGCCCATTTTGTATGGGATAAGTGGCTTCTATTACCTTACTAAGATTCAATAAGTTTTAGGTAAAGAGGGTTTAACTATAGTTTTGTAATTGAAGCCCCTGCAAAACTTTGGGTGAGCATTATAGTAAATAGGGGCTTCTAAAATTGCTTGCACCGGGGTCTCTTGTTATGATGGTAGTTACGTCACTGATCATGCAGGCTAGTAAAGCATACAATAAATATATATAAGACCTAAAATTGCATGTAAATAAAAATAAAAAACACATTAATGTGTTGCAAGAAATTTCATAAAAAATATTTCGTACACTCGTATATGCTAGCGGGTGAGAGAAAATCGGCCTCTACGCGAAAACTTTTAGTAACTATTTTGTATACTATATTGTATTAAATATAACAATAATAATTTTTGTTGCCTGTTGATTTTCGTGTTTATTTGACGGTGAAAATGAAAAACCACTTTTGAAAAGTTTTTCGTGATGGAAAGCTGGTGTTGCACAGCACGCAGTAGGTACCCGTATACAGTATACAATATACATATTATTATACTAAATACCACGGCGTGTAATGTAAAAAATCATGACCACACGTCCTCGCGACGACGTTTCCGTCTTGGTTCACCAAGTTTTTGACACGATACGACGTTAATTTTTTTTCGTGATAAAGTTTCCGCCCCAATTTTGTATCTCTTTTTGTTTCGCGCAGTGTTTCCGTCTCATTCCCGTGCCCTTTAATAAACGTCGAAAAAAAAGAGCCAAATAATCGATAAAACGACATTAACACGGCGAAGCGGCGGCGATGGTGGATACAGCATAAACGCGCGCTTTATTATAAATCTGGTGCTACCCACGCGAACATTTCTCTTTTTCCATAATATTATATTATAACTCGTACTCGACGTACTCTCGCATATATATATAGTTAGGTCGTAACGGCGCGTACCGTATGTATATTATATGGGTATATACATATAGGTAGTTATGTGTAGTTATTCATCGCATCAGAAGCAGGGGAAACGAGTTAGCGATTTTCTCCGTTGGCGGAGAAAGGGTACGCAATATACGTACGAGGGGATGGCTTACACAATAAACGAACGCGTATCCAATATTATATACGTATACACTATACACTATACACGGCATCTAGCTAGAGACGGTGATCGTATACACATATATATATATATATATATATATATATACGCGCGTTCACACACGACCGTAATCTAAGTATATAAAACGTCCGATCTTATGGTTATAAGGAACACACACATATACCCACGCAAGCGCAATTCCGCACGTTCGGGCGGTTCAGGTTTAGTGCGCGGCGAAGGATGAAAGGATTTAGCAGAAACGGCGACGCTTAAAAGGTTTTTCCGCGAGAAAAAAAAAACACAAACACACACTCACACATATACCTATAGCTGATATTGTATTATTTAGGTGCTTGGTGGCTATTGCGTAGGTGGGTCATGGGCGTATGCAGTATACGTGGAGCGTGTAATATTACACATCGTTCCGCCACGAAACGATATTACGCTAAAACGCGAGCGTGTTCCGCGAATCGTAAATTCGTGTCCCTCGGGATCGGGCGGAAAAACAATCGGCTTATGGCCAAACGCGCACACTCGAACACTAATATATGCGTATATCCATCGCTTTTTCAGGAATAATAACGATTTATAATGCAAACGGTTAGCCTACCTACGTCCTACACGTATAACACTCGTATGAAGTATATATGCGCGCGGGGACGACGTGAGAATAAGCCTCACACGGCGCAGACGATCGCCCGAGGCGCCGATCGCCGAGGGGCGCCAAAACGTCTGTTAAAAATTTTATTTCTGACGAAATTGAAATGTCGTGTTTAATGAAAAATAGCTTGGAAACTACAACTGTTATATTATTATGGTACGGCAGTCGTACGTGGTATGGTGCCATAATGGTAATTGAAAGATATGCTCCCGAAATTAATGGGAAATATATTTATGGAATTTATTATGTCGAAAACATTATTAATAACACCAGTAACGGTGGCTAGTATATGCGGTAAATAAAGTTTCTCAAAACTTAGCTGATTAAAACATAGTTGCGCTCTACAATGACCGATTGTATACCGTTTGCAAGCTTCACTTCTTCCTTCTCGCATGTATAGAAAACGAAATAGCTCCGACTGTAATACGTTTTTCAACAGTTATCGCGAAGAGACCGTCGCGTTTTAAAACGTAGTTATCTTCGTCTTGACTCGCTTCGTACAATTCATCAATTACCACATAATATCTTTTGGACATTTTTTTTCTTCATTTTTATGATTAATATACACACTGCGTTATATATTTCACAAGAACTAATTATAATAAATATGTCCACCCACACGTCATAACGGTTGGCCTAGGGCGTCGTTATATAATATATATTTCGCGTTGGCCCTGCATAGACGTTTGACAATATTACGTGCTATTATCCCATACCACGATACGACGTCGCAGGCACCCGTATAATATAATATTATCATGTTGTGCCCCCCCCCTTCAAATACGCCCTTGCATTGTACCTCGTGTAGAATTCACCCTCGCTGTAGTCGCAGTGGATATTGATAAAAAGCAATAAGAAATTAACAAATAATATTCAATACAATACAATAATAACGAAAAGCAATATATATCGCGACTGCAGAATCCGAAATTATTATTAGGTACTCGATACACGCGCGCGGCCGTGTACCGTATACCTACATATATGTACGTCTATATTATGTTATAATATTATATCATATACGAATAGAATGTTATACTCATAATATTACATTTCGTCTCGTGTACGAGAAAAGATATATTTCAACGGAATTTTCAGCCACGATTGTATACGCTATACATAATAATAATAATAATAATACGATACGCGTACATATATATAGTAGGTGGTGTGTGATGTATATATACGAAAACGTACAAGTGCTCGGCGTGTTGTGTGTACGACGTACGTAGATTTATAATAATAATAATAATATGTTGTACATATATTATCACACTATTATAGTATAATATATATATATACATATTATTACGATATTGTGTAAAGAGACGTGTTTATTATTATTATTATTATTACGTTGTATTTATACGGGTTCGGTATTTATATTTAGACGAGAGTCGCTCGCGGGTAGAATCCTGTGCATCGGTTGAGCGTATTTTCATGACGCATTCGTACACGGGCATCCTATTTAATTTACTGCTGCTGCAGTGTAAACAACGCTTTGATCTCGGCTGTTACGTACACGTGCGTATCGCGGGGCACGTTATTATTAAACAAGCTACCGCCGAGCGCTGGCCGCCGGTGCTTGTTGCCGCCGCGGGTTCGCGATCGGAAATCGCATAATATCGGAAAAATAATAGAAAAAAAAAAAAAAAAAAACAGTAAAACTACGTAATATTATTATGTTGTCAAACCCATTGACAGCTGCTGTCGGTCGGCCGGCCGGCTGGCTGGTCTTCGGGTCTCGGCTCAAACTGCCCGCGCGCGTTGCAGTCGTATATAATAATGTATAAGCGGACGGACGTACGGCCGCGGTTATTATTTATAATATATTATACGAGCTGCAGCTATAGACGCGCGCCGCAATCGTGTTTCGACTTTCGAGAGGTGATTTTTACGGTTTGGTTTATATTCCGGGGAGCACGATAATAATAATTCTCAAACGTGCGACGGTCGGAATATTACCGACTATAACCTGATATCCGACTCTCCGCGCGGTGTTGCGGTCGTATATAATTTAATAAAAATATGCGCACACGTGATACGATTTTTGCGGTCGTATTGCAACTACCAATATGTATTATAATATATTATTATTATTATTATTATTATTATTATTATGTTTTTGATGTTATAAAGTGCAAAACAATGTTTCGTAATCACATGCGTACGTAAATGTAATACACGATAATACGCAAAATATTGTTTCGTATTCGTTTCCACAGACATTTGGCTTTTCGAATCAAATAAAACGGATAGTATTATTTTTCATTATAACAGAAGGAAACGAAATGTAATACATATCTTCATTGTGGCTTGTACGACACACGAGCAGCCAAGATTTATGATCTTCTCTCCGAGCTATAAAACCGTGGAGTGTGATGCGTGTGCGGAATAAGCGTGCAGTATTTTTAAAAAAGTTGCAGGTGTTACGACAATATCGATTTTCAACTAGGTTACACCAATGATTAGCAGAGTAACAACGTATACACTTACTTAACAAAAACGATAATTCTTTACAACATTTAAGATGTATTATATTATAATATAAAGACGACGTAAGAGCAAAACATTAAAATAATAAATGAGGTTGTGGTGAGTATCTGTCGCATAAAATATATAATAGACAATTTCAATTTGTAGAAATTAGCTCACCTGATTAATCTGACCAGGTGTAATATTTGAATTAAAAATTATAATATGTATTAATTACATTTTGTGGATTGTTCGGCCGGGGGAACTACCTACTGCAGGTTGAGATACACAAAATACAAAAACAATTTTTTTATTTGTATTTATAATACATCTAATTAAAAATAATTATTCGTCTATAAAATTATAATAATGTTGATGAATAAAATGATAATTAACTAATTTTATATTTGTGTATATTTAAAATGTGTTAAGTAATGTACTCGTACTAATATGTTTACCCTTACACACAAATATTACAAATGCTGAAATGCAATATTATTTTTTTGTGCTTGAACCTTTCAGCTATTGACCATTATCCAAATTATAATTATGGAGTTTAATTTTATAGAAGGTGAGTAAGGGTATAATTTATAACCACTTTAGTTCAATTTACAAGTAATATAATATTGTATAACTGTATAAGGGATAATCCTTCTAAATATTTTAGAGCTTTAATTGCATACATGAATTTTTGATGATGTGACTCAAACAGAAATTAATTCCTAAGTACGTATGTATTTACTCAAGGTGTATGCACTCGATAAACACCATAACCATTATGAATTACATATTTTACTACACTCGAATTCACGCTAAATGATTATGGCCATTGCCGTCAAATGGCAACCATTGAATTCAATTTACTAAAGGGAGAGACCAGCAAAAGTTTAAACGATCAATGGCTATAGAATAGAGAATATTTTAAAGTGCAATATTTGAAAAGACTTTTGTTCAAATCTTGTTTCATTCGAAACATTATTTGCAAATTTGACATGATATGAACAGAACAAAAGTTTAAATCTTTTATACTCCGAGTGAAGCGATGAATATATTGATTTTACAATGAAGTAAAAATACATCGATTTTCTACTTTGAGGGTTGTTTCGGAAAAAAAACCGTTTCGAAAGAATATAGGTAGGTACTTTTATATTTTATAGTTTTGTATATTTTCAAATACAGGAAAATATAATTCAATCTAGGTACCATTTTACCAATAGCAAAATGAATTACTTAATAAGAATAAACAATAACACATAAATATTATAGATAGGTATATCAATTGACTATTATAATATTTAATATACTTAATAATGTATAGCCTGATAGACTTGCATATGACCCGTCTTCACTATAGGAACCATTTTTCGTATGCAATGATTTATCATTAGATTCTAATTTAACACATACATTACAGCGACTTACTCAGTAAATAGGTCAATTTGATATCCATTTACATTCATTTGCATATATTATAAAATATATAAAAGTGATAATCACATAAAAATTTAAAAATGATCAATTTTTCAAGGCTAATCAATCAGTTTATAAGATCATTTTAATACGTTTATATGATGCTATAGCTACTTTTTTATTAATTATTGTATATGAATTATTATGAACAAAGGTTGTTGAGTTTTAGATTCTGAGCGGAGTGAAAAAAATGTTAGCATTAATTTTACAACGATAATTGAGGAAAAATATGAACATTTGTTAAAACTTTTATATTATTAAAATAACTGTATGACGGTGAACTTTGAGACCTAAAAGTTAGACCTGATATCCTTTAGAATTGTTTTTCGTTGTATACAATATTTTTCATTGAATTCAAATTTAACACATTCATTACTGTTAACTACTAATGCAATTATACGATTGAAATATAAATATATGTATAATGTGTATACTGTATACATCTAAGTATTTATATACCTATCTAATATTTGTCAAAAAAAATGTTATTAAACACTTTCGGGCTTTGGATAATTCCAAAATAACCTGACTCGTACTATTTTAAGTATGTCTTGTATTTATTTTAATAGCTTATATACGTATAATTGATGGTTGGAGGTATATCTACATCATTTAACTCGCCATTTATTTTGCACTATTTGCACCCACTTTGAGTTTAATTTAGTTTCCAAATGGAAGAACGTAATAGGTATGTGTTTGTCAAAGAATATATGTGACTATTTAATTATATTACTACCTATTAAATTTAGAAAATCCATTGTTGCTAAATTCACATTTGTTGTTGTAAGTAAAAGTTGACTTGAATAATTATTATACGTTTAGTTTCAAGTCAAACTATTTATAAACATTATAATAAGAATCTAATAAAATAACTAGGAAATATGTATTATTTGAATACTCGATTCAACATTCCAATGTTCGTTTACATTTTCATTAATACTGTTAAAACGATATACCTAAATTAACTTAAATAAATATCTAATTTACTTTTCGCTTTTATATATAAAGTGTGTAATTTAAAGTTTTAAGATCATTGAAGATCATATATTCTAATTTATATTCTAAGAAAATAAAAAGTTATCCCATTAAAATATAAATCATTGCAAAAAATTAAAAAAATTAACAATTTTAGAGTCTAATGGGTATTTTTCAAGATTCATAAAAATGTATAACAACGTGTAGAAAAAACAGTAATGACCATTGACAATGTATTAAATCTTAAAAAATACTATACATTTATATTTATGCTGTCTGTGGATCGTTGTAGTCTAATATAATAATTAAAAATGATATATTACACTGTGAAGTTTTCACCAAGAAATATATAAAAGGCCTTAATAATTTTAGGTATACATATTTAAATAGGTACTCTATATACCTATTTATACCGTCTGGATAAAATATATTACACACCTACCTAAAATCGTCAATTGCTAATTGAAAATTATGCATAGTTATTATATGTTTATCAAATAGTCACATGTACGAATTATTTGATCTCGATTATTGTGACAGCGATTTTCCGAGTGGGCTATTTTTATACGCTTTTTGCATTCAATTATAGTCAGGCCCCGATGCTGCAGACGACGTGTAGATCAATACCAATTACACTGACGTATTAAGCGGTATTCACCGCTAAGTCAGTCTACGATGGGATACTGGAATATCAGTTGCTTTCATCGCGACATATACACATAACTTGCTATTGTGCTGCATCGGAGAATTCAATAAAATCTAATCCGTTATCGGGTAAACGGCATACGAGAGGAGTTTATACTGAGACTGCACGTAAAAAAAAATTCGTATACCACGTAAGTCAGTTTTTCTTTCTTTTTTTTTTTTTATAAAACTAATGACGTGGAACGTCTAAAAGATATGATACGTCAATACGACTCGTGTTTGCAATACACACATATATATACAGTACAGGGGTCGGTGGTGAATGGATAACATATCCGTATATATTACATACATGTATAAAACGCAGGTAGGAAGGTATACTAGGTATAAAACTACGATAATGGTTTGCTTGTTTTTATTTTTTATTTCTAGCTGCATTTTACCGTGTTCAAATTATATTAGATATTGTTCGCAGCAAAAAATCTGTATGTTTACAAAAACTATTTTCGATAACTTGAAATCCATTTAAGTAAGGGAAGTCCAGTCGGCAGTACATATACAGTGGATTTAGTTATTTCAGTCTAATACGCATTATACGGCGTATTAGTTATTAGCTATAACTTATAAAGTTATAAGTTTATAACTAAACCTGTATATTTTCTGCACGGCGAAATCTAATTTTTGTTTCTCATAATACCTCCATGGACCACCCGTGTTCATGATTTATTACATTATAGATAGATATTGATTAACAAAAAAAAAAAAATATTGAAAAAACTTTACGTACCTAATCACGTAAACGAGTGCTTTTTTTTATTAAATCGTGTTAATATTTAAACTTTTATGTTTGCAGGTAATAGACTAATTATTATAGGTAATCCAGGTTAACTAATCTGTTAACAAACTAACATAATTTTACTGAATTATACACACGTCGTGTCCCCTGAGGCTTGTGAGCTATGGTTCATAACCATATAAGTACTTAATTACTTTAATTTTCATATATATTAATAAAGGTTAAAATGTTTCAAGTATATAATATGTACTAATGTACCTACTTTTACTATAGTTACTAAGTATATAAATGCACAGGCAAAGATTGAGTGTTTAGTCACCCAAAATTAAAATTATCTATTTAATATTTATTAACGTTATTAATTGGCTCATTTTGAGTACCTAGTAAGATCTTAGTCTCCCATAAAATTCAGTCAAATTTTCACCAACGGATAAATATTCTGTTTTTTTTTTTATTTTACGTTTAATACAGACCTGTGCAAATAATAGTAGAAGTGTAGAGTTGTGTGTTATTTTTTTTTTTAATTAAAATATTCATTAAATTCAATTTAATTATTTAAGTAAAACCTGGTATACGTTAAACATGGAGATTCAAATAGCGATATTTTGTTGTGTAAGACAATAATTACAGTTTCAAAATTAATTTTTGTAAATACAATATATTAAAGTAAACTGATTCAAACTCAATTTATGTAGCATTATAAATAAATCTCGTTCGTAATACTCCGGTAATAGGCATGGATAGTAAGATTGGATAGTAAATTATTTTTATTATCATTGTTAAGTTTGGTTATTTAATATTTCGGTTTTTATAATAGGTACGTAACTGTAGCTAGACTTTATCACCTAAAATTATATCTAACAATTTAGAAAATTTGATAATAGATGGACATAATATGTATATTGTATACAGGGGCGTATTTAGAAGTCTTATGAACTCTGTGAATTGTAAGTTGTAACCAACAATCAAATGGTAAGAAAAAAAGCGATTAAACTTTAAGGAGTATGATAATTTTTCCAATTTAAAGTTTATCGGTTAATACTTATTGATATTATCTTAAATTAATTATTTAACGTTCATAAACCCTTTTCATATTCTGGCGAATAGATATCAATAATTCAAGAATACGGATTTTTATTAACAACATGAAAATGATGGTGCACGTAGGTATACTTTGTTCGTTCACTTATTTTACATTACTTTTGAAAATCTTAGAGTACGACTTTTAATGTATACATAGGAATATACATATAATATAATAAAAAAACTGTAAATATCTTGTGCAAATATAGGTACCTAATATTATATCAAAGTAGTAAATATCTAGTATCTAATACTATTATTTGATGTAATTTATTATATAATACATAATTATAGATTACATTAACGATTGATAAACCAACATAATAAGAGCTTAAAATAAATTAGATTTCAATTATATAAATATATAATCATGAATGATAAGTTCCCATTCATAAATAAAGACTGAAAAACGCAAAAAATTTCAATTTTTAAAGAGCATAAAAAATTTCAAAAAAATTATTTATTCTTCTAACTATTTTTTGTTTAGAAAATACTAATATTAATATTTGGTGAACAATCTTAGTCTATTAATAGTTATTCATTTTTAAATTACAACAAAAAAACAATTTCCTTTGAAAAAAACTATTCCATAATTTATTTTGGGTTTTCAGATTATTTTAAAAAGTAAATACCTAAATATAGTTCTTATAATATATTTTTTTTTACTTTTAACTCCCAAAAGTACCGATTAAATCTGGTTACTCGAGACCATTAACCACCCTTGAAAAAAAAATAAACTCAGTTTTTTTAAAAAGTGTCTTAAATTACAATAAAAAAAAAAAACACAAATCATTGTAAAATTAATAAATTTGTATCGCTCTGCTCAGGATTTAAAATTCTTAAGTTACTCCATCTATAAGTCTACTAATTTATAACTTGCAGTTTTCATAAAATGTTATTAACTTGTTACTTTATTTTAAATCACAAAGTTACTAAGTTATTACACTTATAGTAAAAACATATCTAATTATCTTGCGTTTATGATTAATTGCGATATTTCGCTTTAAAGTTTAAATTTAAATTTTCTCAAAATAATATAATTTATTACAGATAGATCATATTTTTATTTTGTTTTAAAATAGGCTTTGAAATAAGTCGATTAATATTACTTTACTTTTACGTTGTTTAGATTTAATTTTAAACCATTCATTATTTTGAAGCATTGTGTATTATTATACCTAATTCTGAAAACAGGTATAAAGATGTGCAGGAATTTAAAATTTGATAGAATAAATAATATTTAAATAATAATAAATAATTATTAATTATTAATAATAATTAATAATATCTATTAATATTATGTTATTTATTTATTTTATTTTATTTTATTTTTTTGATCACTAATCATACTAAGCAAAATAAATAAAAACCAAATTTAAATTCAATTTATCATTCCTAGTTCTATAATTAATTAATAAAATAAATAATTATAAATGTTTTGATAATATGAAAAATAATATGCTAAACAAATACAATTTATAGAAACATAAATTATTAACTTGTCTTAAAGTGTAACGTATTTTTAAGCTTATAGCTTATTTAGCAATAAATTATAGCAGCTCAATAAAAATTGCAAATACAACGATTTAAACTGATGTCATTGCGATAGGGGTGCGAGATGTGTCCTTGCATTAAGCTATGCGCTTTAGGTATAAAAACTCACTTCATAAAATAAACTTAGAAATAAAATATAAAATGTCCTGTTTAATTTATTTTACATCTGTAGAATCGTACACTCAATAAAATAGTTCAAGCCATTCATATAACATATTATACCTATATATTATATATTGTTCGATTTTGAATTGGAAATGTACACAGGGAGTAAAAGTATAAGATATCGTACTTTGAGCATCACGCAAAACACATGTAATTTTATTTTTAACTGAATCATAGTCGATTTTCTAAAATACATAACTATGTAGACAAATAATGCAATCAAAACAAATAGATTTTTGTGTGATTAATGTGAATATTTGAGCAGCTTTTTATTTCTATTAGCCAGAAATCCTAAATTTAACTCGTTATTAATTCCATACTATGTCAGCATTTTACATTTACACTGTATAATATAAACTAATATTATATGTTGTATGTTTTTTATTTTTTTTTTCAAAAATATTAAATTATTTTGGGTACAAAATTAGCTACCAATTTTGTCAAAATAGATAGAGGTACCTTTATACCTATACTTTTTTTGAGCTTATAATTTATTTATTAATACTTATAACCTTATGAGGCTATATTTTCACCATAGCATTTAATCAATACAAATAATTTTGCCATCAATATTTTATGTAAGTAGTTACGTATTGTGCCAATTCATGTATAACTAATCAATAAATCGGAGATTATTATGTAGTTTTTTTTTTCTGATAAAATATTATTTATTTGAAAATAAGACCATGTAAGAAAATTCAATAATTTAAAACAAAGAAAAATATATTTGGCATGTATACTAGAATGTTAAGAACTTAGTAGTATAAATCTGTACAATAGAGTCATCTTCTTAAAAGTGTTTAGAAAGATTAAATTACTTGATAATCGAAACATTTTAAACATACTATAAGTAATTGTTGACAATTTATAGTATTAAATCATGATGGTACGTGAGAAATCTAATAAGTGAACTAGTGAACATTTAATCAAACGTTCTAATACATTGGACATGGGTCAAGACCATTATTGAGTGTAGGAAATTTGAAACTTTATATAGTTGCATGACTACCTCAATCACTTAACATTACACCACAAATCATTATTGTTCATAATTGGATTTTTATTTATAGGGTGAAATTAAAATACCCTTAGTGTATGCTAATGAAGTGTATATATATAGTCAATTAACTTTAGGGTCAAATTCAGCAAGAGGCTATTGATCTGCAAACTTCAAGAGTGTTTGAACGATTGAGGAAATCAATACATTTAGTGGCTATAACACAAATATTAAATTATGTCTGGTGAATAAAAATTAAGGTAATTTGGTCAGTTATTTGATTTATATTTATACAACATATTATGCAATATACATAATTAGTTATGTCATTAGGTAGTTATTATACTGTTTAATTTTTGTATAGCCAAATAATATTCGTATAATTTAGAATTATCGATAATAGTCTAAATTTTAAACAATATTATGTATAATTTATGTGTGTAGTTATATCCTAAAATAATGTGACTAAATCTCACTATATTTTTAAACGTTAATGATAACATACTATTTGAAAATAGTTATATCACACACATCATAATATTATACAATGTTGCTCTGAATTGTTGTGTTCTTACATTTTTCTAAATACTCTACAATTATAGTATAAAATAAATCAAGAGTAAATAAATTTAATATTTTAATACCTTTAAATCCAAAATGTTCTCTAAAAATAACTGTATATTTTTTTGTAAGCACGATGTAAAATTTGGTATTTAAATTTAAAAAATACTTTTTATAGTATTTTAACTGTCAAACATTTTTGAATGGCATAAAAATTAATCTGAATTTCTTTAAGAATTTACTAAAATTAACTACAAAAACGAATTTTTATTTTGTGAAATTGACAAAAAACTAGTTTGTTAAACGTAGGTATTAATTTTATTTTTTATTAAATTTCTTATTGTAATTTTAAATTTAAATACTAAATTATTTAATTATCTATAAATTTCAATATCCTTTTTACAGTAATTTGTGTTAATATAAGGATATAAATTTTTTTTTTCAAAAACTACATTAAAAAAATAGAGATAAAAAAAAGAAAAAAATGAATATAAATTTTTTATATGCTATTGGTAAAAATATTCTGTTTATTTTTTACAAAGTATGTTGATAGTTTTTTCCTTTACGCTTAGAACAATAGAAAATAATAATCATGGTAATAAAAAATGAGTCTTCTGAAATACCCTCTATCCTTTAGATAACGTTTCCAAACCATACATCTTCGCTAACAGTCTAAAATGACAAACACCTTAGTAACCCAAGCTCTAATTCGTCTTTAAAATTGCGATGATTTATCATTGCTTTCAAAATCAATCTAATATAATACAACATAACAACACTACCCAACATTGAAGCGAGACGATTTCACACATCATGTCAAATACGCACAGTATCTTTTAAACTATATAGTTCTCTTTTTTTGTTAGTTTTCAAAAAAAAATATCTCAAAAGAAACATGAACATTTCTATAAATATCTAAAATGTACTTATTTATTTATAAATTACAATAAACCTTAGAATTTTGAGTTACGCCATTTATTTAATTGGTATAATTTATACGACTATATAATTGGCCTCTCAATATTATCCGATAAATTCAAAAAAATATTAATATTTTGAAATTTAAATAAAATAATTGCAAATTAGTTTTTAGAATTTGTCAATTATTCAACTATGTT
Organism: Aphis gossypii; assembly: GCF_020184175.1. Taxonomy (NCBI): domain Eukaryota; kingdom Metazoa; phylum Arthropoda; class Insecta; order Hemiptera; family Aphididae; genus Aphis; species Aphis gossypii. Next base: position 384,352 of record NW_026083025.1, read on the forward strand.
GAATTAATAATAAATAAAAGCTAAAACTATTTCGAGGACTAACTTTACAAATTTTAAATTTTAAAACAGATTTAAAAAATATCAGCCCATTTTCAAGTCGTACAAATCCAGAGGCTAGTAAAAAAAATGTATACCTAAAATCCAACAAAAACAAACTATTTATTTGAACTTCTAAAAACCAACTTGGAATCATTTGTAATTGATAAGCAAAATATTAGACTATTATTAATCCATCGGATAAAGTCATCCCGTTGTACAAAATCTTTTGTCTCTTGAAATATTTTTTAGTTTCAAATTTTAATTTATAACTACATTGCATCAAATTTACATATTTTTAATCCATCGTATAAGTTATGAAATAGGAGGAGCAATTTAGTGGACATTAAATTATTATTCAAAATTTAAAAAAAAAAACCATTTCTATAATATATGATGATGACTTTTTTTCAAAACTTCACAAAACTTATTTTGGCGTTTTAAACGTGAACGTTAACCCGCTTTAGAATGAGCTGTATAATAGTTGGCTCGCAGCCAGTTTAAATCAATGGCAGTTCGATAGGTCAACAGCGTAAATGTGTAAATATAATCACTTATCATGATAGCCCGTTCGTTTTTTTTTCTAGTACAAATCCTTTTGTCCCATTATCATTATATATTTTTCAATAAAAGTGAATTACGTGACCATAGTTGTTATTAGAAGTGTATGCTTTATTAAAATACAATCAATCAAAAATATATTCTATTGTATGGCCATCGTTGAACTTTTCAAAAGTTCCATGTAAAACCAATCAATCGCAAATGACACTAACAGGCACTCCTCAACTAGCGGTCTGCTTTGTCCTCGTTGTTTGCGACGATTTTCTTGGAAAACTTTGCAAGGGTTTAACCAATTCAAGTCGTTTACAGTATAAATATACTAATAATAATAACGAAACAGTAATAATAATAACGACGTGACAACACATTGAGTACACACTTCCCGATCCGCCTTTTTTATTGTACTTCACTGGTTTACTAAACTGTAGAATATAGATAATTTTGATGTTATATGTTTTATTAAAAACAACATACAAGTAATGTGTAGGCAAAAATGGTTACCTTAATGTGCATTAATATAATTGGGTTTTAACAAAAGTATATTCAAATTGAATTTAAAATTTTGTTTGTTAGAAGTGCTGACTTAAAATGTAAGGTACTCGTATAATAATTATGTAGTCTACAGTTTTTAAGAACTAACATTGTTTATTGTACAATAATAATATCTAGTAAATAATTGCAATTCAAGAAGTCGAATCGTATAATTACGATTTTCATGTTACATAATATATTTAATTTAGATAACTTATTAGGCTTAGAGCCTCTTTCTACCCTAAAAACAACTTAGTTCTTTACTTAATTAAATGTTTGAACTATAAGTTCTATAAATCCTAATTTTAACATGTTATAATATTAGCTAAATTTATAAAATCACTGACTTGTGAATTAATATTGAAATCGGTAAGAAAACTGCCAAAATCAGCAACGTCGTTGCCAAAAAAACATGAATCGGCATTTTGAAGGGCAAATACTATCGATTACGTAAAATCGGCATATCCCTTATTATAAATAAAGGGGAGAAAGTAACCACTCTAAAAAATCTTTATGCCTATTTACCTTATAAAACGTATACCTATCTTTTTTTATATTTTAATTTTGAAGTATGTTATGAGTATTTAAAAATCTACAATGATTTTAGGATTTGAAAATCCTCAAATTTGTTTCAAAATAAGACCTCCATGAAACCTTTTGAGGGCCTAATAATATTATATTTTCCTTTAAAGTTAAGAAAAGGTCAATTCAATCAGTGGAGTGAAAATACAAAAGATAATATAATATTATGCCCTATAAAGGGTGAAATAACCTTTATTTTGTTATTATATACCTATTATGTAAATAATTACCAAAGTCTTTGTTATATACATTGAGTTATTTTTTCTAAAACAAAAACCAAAATGTGCAAATTACAGTGTAAATTTTAAGAATTAAAAATTGTTATTTGTCATAAGGATGGCCTTAATAATATACTAAATATCATCTAGAGTTGGTGTAATATATATACGTGTTATAATTATATAATAATAATAAATTAATAAATAACAGTTTCACTTAAAAAATGTCTTATAAATTAAATCCTTAGGATCCAAATGTAATAAATGCACAATATTATGTTTGATTATATAATAATATAAATATACTATATTTAGATTCGAAGATTTGAAGCTATTAATCTTTATAGTCAACCATCGGTTTAGTAAAAATGCTTAAAATGCTCAAATTTTCAACTTTAGAGATGATTTTTGCTTATAAATTAGATCTAATTGGTACTTAAGTGGGCAAAAGCAAAAAATAACAGGAAAAAGCATTACAAAAAAAAAAATAAATAAATAAATAATAAAAAACACGGTAATTTTTTACAAAATCAGTATTCAAAAAATCGATTTATTTTGTTTTACTTCAAAAACAAATAACTACAGTACCTAAATACTTGAATTTATTACCAAATGTTTATATTATAATTTTATAAACATGATAAAATTTTCAAAATATTTTATACATAATAAGCATTTTAAACTGTCTATTATTTTAGTTCTTTTCTAATAATGTCAATAAAAAATTGATCACCCGGTAAAAATACTTTAAAATTTAATAAAATGTTTCTCATAAGTCTCTAAATTAGCCTACTGTAATACAATAGTAAAATAAATGGATTTAATTGATTCAAATTATCATAGGTATAACATCAGGAAATATGTATCATGAAATATACTATATTATATACTTAGTAATATAGGATGACAATATAAGTCTTCTCTCAGAATCGTTTTCGAATCCAATGATGTATCATTTAATTAAAATTTAATACGTCCACTACAGTAACCCAGTCATAATCTAAATATTCAGCATAGTGGTTTCCACTTGCTAACCTTTTTAAAATGTAATTTTGATTCTTTAATTTTATTACACGTTATCAAAAATATTCCACGTTAACTTTCCACCAAGGTAAAGTTGATCTTCTTGATGATTTACAAAGTATACAAAATTTAATTTTACAAAACATTATTAGATTTATACATTTTTGGTTTTTATAATACAAGATATGTAGATACTTTATGTTTTTGATTAATCAAAAATAGGTATACATTAAAATATTTAGGTCATTACGACCAATTTAATTTTTTAAATCAGTTGTACTAGCTTTTGTCATTTTTACATAAGACAACTCTTAATATTATCAATTCATAATAATTGTGTTAATATTTTTTTTTTAAAAATACCGTTTTAAAATATTTTCATTAATATTACAATATTAATTAAAGTGCATCTCGGATTAAAAAATATGATAAAGCAATCTAACTTTTTCCAAGTTTTTTATAAATTCAAAATAACTCAATTATTTTGCCAACAATATATTCGTTCGTCAATATGAACTCATAAATAACAAAAACTTTAGTTTTACTTGTAATCTATTTAAATTTCAGAAATAATAAAAAAAAAGCAATTATAATCATGCAGTTTTTAACTACAACAATGTTTTAATTGCTGTCAAAATTTGAACTTCAAACGTTTATAAAAAAGGCGCTTATGTATTTATTTAATCTAAAATAATATTAATAATACAATATAATTTAAACTTATTTTTTAGGCAGTTTGTTTATTACGTAGCGATATTGTACGTTCGCCAATTTTAGTTTTAACCCAATCATTGTTGCATTCATAATTAAAAACGACAGTTAGTATAAAAATAAAATTATAACACAATAAACAAATACAATTCGTGGGACTATTTGTTTTGACTAAATTGTCAAAACATCAAAACTTTTAAAACACACTCACGTATTCACGGATCAGATGAATATTATCGTAACAATATGCATTGTACCTAACGATAAAAAAAATGAAAAAAAAATACAGATAATCTTTTCCGTATTTATTTACCAATATTTTTTCAATTGCGATTTATACAGGGTATAAAAACATTATTTTCAAAATTTTATCATTATCATTTTTAAGTTTTTTTTTCTTTGGGTTAACATATAAATGTTTATAAATGAGAATCACTAATTAGTTATAAGTCGTTCAAGTTTAGATGAGCAAAGTATTCGTTGTGTGAAATTTAAAATATATATGCTGTGATTCAAAAAACTTTTTAGATGATAGAAATGTAAAAAAAATATTTTCTAAAGTGTTAACATTTTTTAAAATAATAAATTTATGCATACAATGGATCACCGTTTATATATTTTATACTATACATAATATGCAGATAAAATCGTCCATTGGTACCTGCGATATCGCATTGTTGTTAGGCTGAATAGCTGTAAATAACTGGCGTTTGGCATGCAGATGTGCTAAGAAAAAACACTTAAAAAAACCGTGTGGCCCCCAAAATTGTATTCATTTATAATAATATATTGGCTTTGCCGTCGTTATACCAATACCCGACGCCGCGATGACGTCTTTACAAACATACGCCCACGCGTTAATCCCGGGCCTGGTACGTTCCCGGATAGCGTGCGAAACCCAGAGTTTTGACACGCTATAACACACGCCCTTCTGTCGTAGGTATAAATGTATAATAATATCGTATAGGTAGATAAAAAATACAGCCTGATATTCGTCTTGATTCTTTTCTCTCTCTCTCTCTCTCTCTCTCTTCGTCATACACTCACACGCAATATACGCTCGGTGGATTCATAAACATATACCACAACTATACGACTATAATAAAAAATCTGGTATTAAATTTTTAACTTTTAATCCTAAGATATTAAAATTTAAAATTATATTAATTTTTAACTAGAAAATGATTTTCTTTTAATTATCTTTCATAAATCAAAAAAAAAAAAAAATCAATCAATCAAGTATCTATAAATAGCACAAAAGAAGTAAAATATTTTAAAAATTATGTGATGTTTACTGTTAGGTATATTATATTATATATACCAATATGAATATTTGGTAAAACCTTCAAGTCTACAGTTATTCATTTTTAAATTACAACAAAAACACTCATATTTTCATGTTATTATATTATAATTTATACATATAGTGCATTCGTTATTTAAATTTTGTTCGTATCGGAACTATCGGAAAAAATAATTATTGGTTTAGCAATAAAGAATGAGAAGAGTTTCTCATTAAAACAAATACATATCGTATCGCCACGGCAAACCCTTTAAAAATACTATAAAAAACCTGCAAGTATTTGAAATAATCGACTTAATCAGTTTGCTGCAAGTTTGGCTAAAAAATCCAAAAATAAAGATTTAAATAAACGTATGATTAAAATAATATAACTACGCGGCTCAACAAATCCCATCCTACATATGTGCGTATTATATTGATGTACACGGCACACATTATACACACTCGAAATAATGTATATGATACTCGAGAACGGTTCTGCCACACGATTCACGAGGAGCCAACAACCTCGATATATGATATTATAATAATATATAGCTAGTGATTCCGACTGCATCCCCACGGTATATTACAACGACAATAATAATTTAATAATATATTTAATATACGACCGTAAACGCGAGAAGCCGATTCTATATCGGTGCTTGGAAATCGGACACTCGCCGATCGTCATCATTTGGTTATGATTATAATACGCTACAGAGAATACGGTAGATATATCATTAATTTTTTATGCTATGCCGCTTTATACTTTGTTCTAAACACGCGTAGAAGAACTTTTTTAACGACGTGCGTACTGAATTATTTATAGTATAGTTATTATATTTTATTAATTTTTGTATCGTACAACATTAAAATGTCTTTAATTACGAAAATTCCGCACAATATTGCAGCTCGTGCAAACGAAAACGCGTTGACATTGTTTATAACGACGGTGAGATTTTTTTACGTACGGTTTTGTGTTCAGTTTTAGTTATATTGTGTTAGGTTTATAAGATGTATGTATGGGCACAAAAACAACTTAAAATCAAACAAAAATTGACAAAACAATATTATACCTAATATAAATGACGATTAATCGATTTGAAGACAAATATATATACACGTCGTGTCATTAGAACCGTGTTTCCAATGACCAATACCGTGTTCCAACGAATAACTGCGATTTTAACAGACATCAATAATCATCGTATTATAATACTCGTATATAGCATTTACTACGTACCTACCTATATAAATATGAAGAAAAAAAATCTACCCGACGTTATAAACAAATTCTATACAACGTGTACTTATTATTATACAAAGCCTGTGCGGCTTATTTTGACACGTTTGTTAAGTGCTTCGTACAAATTCTACAATGACGTCGCGAGCGTATTTAGCATTTACCGTGTCCGCGATACGACTTGACCTGCCGCATATTATACTACCATTGTACCTATAACCGTTCCGAGCGACCTGCAGCAGTCTGCGCACGGGCTGGCGCCGCATGATAACGATATTAACGATATAAATATATTATATATAGGCATAAAACGGTAGTGATATTTTGTATGTTATATATATACCTCCAATACAGTCGTTATATACGCGACGTGCCGCACACGATATTGTTATATTATTATAATTTATAGTTTATATAATGCCGCGGCGTACGCAACAATGCGTTTTTCGAGAAGTCGCTTTATACTCTGTAGCTAGGTATACGTTTTAATAATTAGTATATTAACATATTCCCGTGTACATCATTGTTATTGTTATTTATTGTGCATGATATAGGTACCGCCGACTAGATTATGACGTATCTCTGCAGCATCCGTATACATGATGTACATACAGGTATATGTATATGTGTCAATAATAAGTACGATGATTACTGTACGCGTGTTTGGATCGTAACAATATTATTATTATTATAGTACGCGTAGAGAACGCTCTTAACTGTCATGTTGCACAGCAGCAGAAACCGAGGTGGGTACTTGTACACATTTTTGTACACGTGCTGTTATGCATAATAATATACGTATATTATTTATATTTTACTCTACGCTGTAATAATAAGATATATGGTGGATGAAAAATGAGAGGTAGTTTGCTCTTAATATATAGGTACCTCATTAGAACTGTAGTTGTGACGAATATCGTTATTACATAATATATTAACATACGAATACGTAATAAAATATGTAGGTACCGTGATGTAATTGGTACTGCGAATACTACACACGATTCGTGTAATAACTAATAACCTAAGTGACTATTAATGTTATTGACTATACTGTGGACTGTGGGTCAATAACACACGAATAGACAATATTGTCAGTATGGTTATGTATTACACATACAACCGTACAGGGATATAGGCTATACACTTGAAACGTCGAACGTTAACTGTTTGACAATATTAGTGTTTCGTACGTTTAGTGTTTAATAAGTATTGATTGTTTTTCTTGAGTATTTTTCATCTTGTACTTACATTTTAAATACTATTCCTACTTGCTGTGTTTAATGTTTTGTATATTTAATAATAATACAATAGTCTACAAGAACCTAAATACTTTTTAGTTTTTTTTTTTCATTTTCAACCCAACCCATCACTATTAGTATAGATATTTTTTATTAATTCATTACAAGTATAATATGTTCTTCGGCCTTGATTGATCGTGTTCGACAGTCGACTTCATTCATTTTTTGCCAATTTAATAACGTTAACAGCATAATTTAAAATTTAAAATAATTATTCTATTTAAAATCAACTTTACATTTATTCAATTGATTTTAAATTGTAATTGTATAGTTATTTTAATTAAATAATTAGTCAAATAAATAATATTAATTGTAAATTATATAATTAATATTACTCATACATTTTTTTTAATGTACTTATTTAGTTATTTTTATTTTGTATTTACTCAATGAAACTATAAATGTATTTTATATCCTATATTTATTCGAAATAAATGTGTACGCTTATTTTATACTTAGTATTAAGTATTTTGTCCACCCTTTTTAATAGGAAAAATAGATAATATTTAAAAAATTATATGTATCGATGTACTTATTATGATTTCAAATGATTATTGACCTTAACTATTAAGCTTTATGTTATACAAATACAAAACAGTCCATTATAATTACTAAACTTTTAAAAAAAAGCTATCCGTAATTTTGTTTAATAAAATACCTATCATATAACCATTTTTACTATTATTATTATTAATTTAGATAATATTTATCAAAGTTTTTAGTAGCAATATGGTTTAAATAATATTAAGGTACTTTTTCATAGATTAATTTTATTAAATTACCACTGTATATCTGCATATGTTAGATACTTCGAATTACATAATAAATCTACATAATACATCATTTATTTTAAAAGCACACCGATTATATTTGTACCCTTTTTGTAGTAACAAATGTGTCGAAATAAATTGCATGTAGCCAACAGCCTCACGAAGGATATTTTTTTCTCAGGAAATGCGATTATGTTTTCAGTACACGGAATCAACTGCGTTTTAGTTTATTAATTTTTTTAATTTCAGATTCTGTACCTATATTATTCTACATTTTTTAATTAATTTTGCAAGCATAGTAGATAGAAACTTCTTTATATCTACAACGATTGAAAAAAAACAGACTTATCTTGCCTACACCTTTCGGCGCCTATGAGATATTTTGCTAAATAAATAATTTGTATCAATAATGATATACTAATTTCCTTGTTGAATCCTATAGATATAGTTTAATTTAATTAGAAATTACGTGTTCTCAATTCGTAAAAAAAAAATGCCTAATATTTAGCAAGTAATTAGTACCTATCCATAGTTTTGATTTAAGTGCGACAACAAAAATTAAATGTGGGCGAGAACTTTTTAGACATGTATTTTCAACTTAACATAATTACAAAAACCCTAATTTCTACGTTTTTTCTTGTATCAATATTTAGTACGTAATTAGAATAATGTATTTGCAAGATTATTCTCGAAATTCGCATGTCATTCCCTAACCACGAAAATCAATTTTTGATTTCGCGCATGTCCATTGCATAAGATTGATTTTTGTGGGTAGGGAAATGACGTGCAGAACGGTCATGTAAATACGCTTATTGTGATTACATACCTACTAAATAATTGTGTGGAAAAAGTTTGAAACTTTACATAATAGCACTTTATATGGTGACGAGCCGACAAGGGCTGAGGACACATACGATTTAGAAAAACGGTGTTTGCCATAGAATACGAATAACGATAGTTTTGGGATAAGTTGTGTAAATACTTGCTTATATTATTTGCCATTCCATTTTATTTCAGAATTCAATATTGGCTTAGGACACATCAAAAGTATCTTTGTTGAATATTTTAATTTATTTCACACGGGATTACATTTATAATTTATATTTATGTAGTGCTGACCACCCAACATACCTATGTATTGTACATAGGCATTTACAACTATAGGCTTAATTTAAATGCGTAATTTTTCGTGTTCACCTATTATTATCCTGTAGGACCTAAATATTCTTAGAATATTTTTTCCATGCGGTTCGTTACTGTAAATAAAAGGGGGAAAAAACAAAAACAGGTAAACGATTATAATGTAAAATGGCATTTGATAATTTTTAATAATTCGGTTTACATTACTGGTCAAAATAATGTATTGATTAACGGTTTACCGCGGGCTGATTAAAAATCTTTGAACTCGGCGGTACCTCTCCAGTCTCCGCTTTAAAGGCCGTAATCACTACATATTATACACCTACGCGTCGATAGCTGAGAGGGTTCAGGGTTGATGTATTTATACATATATTTATATATTATATAATACGAATGCGTGATCAACGCGAATAAAAGACCGACGGCGTCCAGTAGCTATATAGGTATATGTGTATTGTGCGCATTAAAATACTCCGCGGACGACGGCGGCGGCGGCGGCGGCGGCGATGGCGGGAAGGGACTCTCTCCGCTCAGTCCATTCCGACACACACCAGTCGGCTGTTCTAGTAAATGTCCATATACATCCAGCCCCCGTTTAATTTCGTTTATACACAGTATTATTATTATTATTGTTAGTATTATTATTATTATTATTATTATTATTATTATATTGTTGTTGCTGTTACCGTAGGCAACCGACCTCTCAATATACGCTTACATTCTAGACTGCCTATATGTATACACACGTACACGTATATATATATTATAACCTGCTCGTGTAATAAACCGCGCGGACGGCCGTCGTAGACGATGTGCGTTTTTCGTCTTTTTTTTTTTAGAAAAAATAAATAAAATATAAGACGGGGGCGAAGCATAACGACTATACCGTATAGGTATACCACCGTCATAATGTATATACCTAGCTCTATACATACATATATATGTACACGCGTTTTAAACACTTGCACAGACGAAGAGGGTTGGGCGACCCTAAAAAATAGGTACGCCTGCTCCGCTACCGTTCTTATATATATTATTATATACGTATTACGCTATAATATATTCCACAGTTTATACGCGTGTGTATAGTAATACGGCCGCGGCAGAGTCGCTATATTTTTCTCGTTCCTTGCCACCGTTTCCCTCGCACTGTGCAGTGTACGGCTCACTCTCTCTATATCTGTCTCTCCGCTGCCACTCGCCCTCGCCCCGCGTCGTTTACGTCCGTTAACCGAAAAATACCTATGCGCTCCGTAGTCGTTTGCACCGCAATAAACCCACGCAAACCGTACTTACGACTCGGCGGTTGACGTACGTCGACGTTACGACCCCTGCAAGCTACCGGCGGCGGTCGTATAGTCGGCACGGACTGAAAAGTCGTCTCTCTGCACCGCGTTCTCTGCACACAGTTATTTCCGGGACCGTGACGACCGCACACGACCCGTGGCCGACGGGGCACACACACACCGCTGTTATTCGAATGCGGTCCGGCACGACGACGGCGGCGCGACGGCAGCGGCGGAGGAGCCGGAAGAGCCACCGCGGGTGATGCGCTGCGCGGCCGACCGCGGTCACCGTAATCGTCATCATGGGCTGTAACCCTAGCAAAGACGGAAGCGCCGTCGGCGGCGGCAGAGGAGTCGCGGGCGAAGGCGGTGGAGACGGCGGCGGAGGGGTCGCCGACAAATCGTCGTCGGCCGCCGAATCCGGTGCGGCCGAAACGCTCTTGATACCGTTGAGTGACGGTAAGTGGACACGAGACGTCTGTTGAAAACGACAAAAATCACAAATGCCCTGCCCCGCGTACCGATAATACGTAATAATATGTCGTATAGTACGATCGTAGGACCTACCACCCCCCCACCACCGCGGACGATATCGTCAAGACGTTACGCGTACCATAAGTGAATATGATTTAGTAGAGCGTATAATATATGATTATGTCGCGTGACGTCGTCGTCGTCATCGTCGTCATGTTTGTACGTTTTTTTTTTTTTTTTTTGATACTAATCTGTTTTTAACGACCGTCCCGAGCGCGACATCATCACTCGTGTAGGTATTTTTTTTTTTCGCGATATAATTATTAAAATATTATAAATCGTGCGCCGCCCGCCCCGCACGTATAATAATATGATTATGACGTTGTACAAACCCCCCCCGCCCCGTAAACACAGCGTAATACGGCGACTTGGGGGGGGGCGCACGTATTGTATTTGTATACGCCGTGCACACAAGACGACGTTTGTCGTCGACGACGATGAGATTATAAGCGGATTACACAAAAAACGGACCGAATTTTCAAACGTCGCCGCCGCCGCAGTGCAGGATTTGGCCGGTTTTACGTCGGGTCTGCGTCGCTTAATTAGCAGCGGCAGAGTCGAGATCCTCTCTATGTACGCGTCTCTGCATATCGCGTCGTGAGGAGTGGCGGCGGCGGCGGGGGGCCCATACGTACCATCACGCGTCCTCCGCATACCTATGCGGCGGGCACGCGTACGCGCGCGATATCGCATTATTTCCGGGGGGGAGGTGCGCGCGCGGGCGGACGTGGCGGCGCGGTGCGTATCATAGCGATTATGCGCTCGACGAGGGCGGCCGGCGCGCACCGCTCGGCCCGGGTAGCGTGTCAGGGGCGCCGGCGCTGCCGCATATCCGCCGTGTACACGACGAGTGGCGTATATATCGCGTATACGGTATTATATACATATATACATATTCCACCCCGCCGCGCCACAGCTTTTTTCAATTCCGACACACACACGCAGAACAAGTGCTTGTGTACACCTCCTAATAATAATGTATACGCGCTCGACCGGCGGCGGCGGCGGCGGCGGCACAGAGCGCAAACGCCGCCGCCGCCGCGCCGTACGTTTTACAACGTGCGGGGCACGTCGCGCCGCGGTATATAGTCGCACGAACCCGCCGCCGCGCCGTCATACGCTCGCCGGCCACCGTCACCGACGGCACTGTCTCGTCTCCTCTGCTGCTGAACCGAGAAAAGCGACCACCGCCGACGCCGCCGCCAGACCGGACCAGACAGCGCGCCGCGTCCGTCTCCTCCGTACAACAATAATAATAATAATAATATAATACGTCTCTTTCCGCGGCCTGTACGTCGTATTATTATTATTATTGTCCGTTAAACGACCAATATAACATATATTATATATTACCTGTCCTAATACGACAACACTCCATTTCGTCGTATTTCGTGTAATAATTTTTAAGTCTTTTCCCCCCCGTTAATATATCGCAATAATAATACTAGATTACTGCGTTAAAAATTGTTTAAAAAAAAAAAAAAAAATTAGAAAAATTACCGTTGCGTACACACACGCGCGACCACGCGAGCGCGCCTGTTACACCTGTGCCACACCACCTGCGTGCAGATAGTCTCTAATATATTATTATTGTAATAAAAATATTATTTTTATTTGTTCGATCATTTATTATATTTTACAATATACCACCAGTCGTCCTCCGACTTTTCAATATACATAATATAACGGCACACGCGCGCAATAAAGTACCTATACACGTAATCACACCTGCAGCAGTAGCACGAGACACCGTCTCTCCGCTTCACACGCCCACGCACGTAAGTATATTATATTTTAAATTTTAATACTACAATAACGACTTTACGACGGATCCGTGCGGTCTAGTCTCGTCCGCATATCATTATTATTATTATATTATTATTATTATTACTAATTGTTGTCATCTCGTTATAAGCATTTCATCATTATATTATATATTATAATAATTACGTACGATCGTGACGTCATTATGGGATGTCTATACACGTATATAATACTCGTATATGTAGTCGCTATATATATTATGTACGGTAGTGCCATTTAGCGCTGATGCAGCGATGCGTACGCCACGAATTTATTGTAGTAGTGCCGCAGTGGCGCCCGCAAACTCTGTATCCGAGTGTACGTTAATTTATTATTTAGCGGCGGCAACGGGTCGAAGTGGTACCAGATTCCACACGTCCCGCCTCGCCGACCGAGGCGTATTGTCGAGATTTCGCGATTTCCAATGCGGGGAGGTTCAGATATAACTTTTTTTCCATCTCAGATCTCGCACGAATCGCGTGTTGCGATATACCGCGATAAATAAGGGCGCATTTTAAACGAACGGTCGGTGGCAGAAAGGACCATCCATATAGCCACTGCGATATAATAAAACCCCTTTCTCAACTGCCAACTCGATATATAACGCGTGTGTATATATATATATATATAAGTGCAGTATATAAAAATATACGACTCTGGGATTGCAGGAAACTTGTCGAACGTGAAAGGCGCTCGTATAATGTATCGAAAAGGTCAGAGTGTTTTATCATCTTGACGGTCGGATGGGGTGGCTAGGTGGTATTAAAATGTAATTTCGACCGTAGCGTAGTAATTTATATAATATAGGTGTACGTATTTTAGTCCCGAGGTGTAACTTGATAATGTTGTATACAAGGAAAATACTGCACTATATGTATATATATACACCATCGCGGAGGTCGCGAGGCAGAACGTAACTAACTAACTATTATTATTATTATTATTATTATTATTATAATTATTTAATACTTTGAAGTACGCTGCTACCCGCCCCGTTCGTAGCCGGCAAAAACGAATACGTTCAATGCCGCTGCCGAGACCCGCGGGTCGTAAGATATTTCCGCGAGCTAATATCGTTTGTAGCAGTGTACGGTGCACGTAACTACGGTGCGTGGGGGTACTTCCGCGACTGCAACATCCGCGTTTACTGCGATCGTCATATCCATTATGATATAAAATTTTAACGCACGCAAAGCGTATACAGACGTAATTATTGCACGTTACGATATATATATATATATATATAATAACGAGATCGCATATATTATTCATAATATATATTGTGTGTGTACCGACGCGGGCGTGGAGTCTACCGTTACGAGTTGTCGTGTGGGTGGTGGGGTACATATATATATATATAACGTAGTGTCGTACTTACACATATATGCGGTATTATATACAGTTTAAGTACCTATTATACGCGTAAAATAACACGACTTTACGTATAATGATATACATATATGTATACAGTGATGATGTACACACGACGTATCGTGTGATGTACAGTACGTACTGTAAACGCGATGGCAGTGGCAGTGTACCGCGCGATATAATTGCCGAGAAGGTGACGCGCGGCCTTGGTCGAACGCGCGACCTGATGACCTCCTATGACCGACACGGGCCGCCCTCGCGCGTACGCTCACACCCCCCTCGAACGACCTAACTATATACCGCGCGCCGCGATCGATGCAGTTCGCCGCCGAAAACCGCCACACACACACACACACACACACAAAGACACACACACACGCGTACATCCCGTCTATATGGCCACCCCCTCCCCCCCCTTCGCGGCGACTCGACGTTCTGTCTTGTCCGTATCTATATACGCACTTGGTCACGGGCGAGGGTGGCTTTACGATATACATCCACAACAGTAATCACGTCGATTTCCCAACGCAGACGTATTACGTATTATCGTTATTATTACTATATGTACATCGAACGTAATAATAATATAATATATATTTCAAAAGTATAGGTACAACACTATTTTCGTAATGCTATATTATATTAGATATAGCTGGTAACTGCGGGGGGCCGCGTGGTGCGCGAATCGGATGTGTGTGTAAAAAAAAAAAAATATACACCCCGAAAACGCCGCCGTTCGCTTCGGCAAGACGCGTTATTGGCCCCTCAACAGGAGCGTAATATCGCACACAACAGACGTATTATATAATATCGTTGTACGCTATATTATGTATCGTGATGATGTAAACATCGTCTGCGACTAAGTCTTCCGCAGCAGTGTTTATCGTCGACGAAAACCCGGAACGGATTGTGAATATAAAAATCGTTTTCCGTTCGAATGTACAGCCGGTCTTAATCGCAATGAAAACGATCTGCTGCGCATTGCCCGTTATATTAATCGCGTTGAGCCGGAAATCACTGCGATGCGAGCGTCTTTTGCGTATCCGCGTATCCGTCTGTTTTATTATAATATTTATAATATATTATACGTATATACATAATATTGTGTATACCTGACGGCGCACAGCGCTGACCTCCTTTATCCTTCGAAAAACCGGCAGCGGATTTCATCGATCGGGGACATCTTTTTCGTTTTTGCATAATGTGTAAAAAAAAAGGCACGAGTTAAAAAAGAAATAAACAAACGTTTCTCGAACGGCGGCTTATACATGTATACATAATATATATATATATATAGTTGACGGTTTTACTCTGTATAGTATAATATGCGAATCGATGATAATACTTTATATTGTTTCTTTTATTTTCAAATGGTCTTGCGCGACGAACCGCGGTGCGTTTGTCTTATTTATTCCTGTACATAATATATATTCGAACATATTATCAGCATATTTTATCTGCAGCACGCAGACGTCTGCAGTTTAAAACTCGGGTCACCGCCTACCACCCCCCCAACAACAGATGGACTTATTCTCTGCAACGAGGGGTTAGGTTGTAAAAAAAAGTTTAATTAGCTTGTTGTCGATTTTTTTCTTGGTCGCGTCGAAGGTGAAAATTTTTTCTACGTGCAACCGCGTACACGGGTACGGACGGCAAATCGTCATCACCGTTAACCATGTGTAGTTACCTCGTAATTATTATTGTTACGATTCTCGTTGTAAATTATCAATGATTAGACTTTTTTTTTTTCATTATTCCAATTGCCCAGTGTAAATCGCACTAGATCGTCGATTTAATTTTTCGAATACTATACCTATATTATACATTGCGTATTAGTTGTCCCTCGTCCGTTGTACAAATATCATTTACCACGTCACTGCAGGACGTAAGATATATTAAATATTTTACACCAATCCAAATGGGATTGTATTAATTCGTATATTATTAATAATACACATATATACATATACTCTAGAACTATATATTTATTAAGGGGTGTCCCCGGTTCGGAAAGACAAAAAGGCCCGACAGCGGCGCGCGTTGACGTATATCCCCCATCCCCTACGCCGCACACCAAATCACACATACATTTTCATGATAAATATGATGTAATATTTCGTACATACGTATGCAGAGGTACCCTGCAAATTACACCTAAGCATTGCGTTGTATACATATTATATATACACGTCGCGAATCGCGATGATAAATCGTTAATAATATAATATTAATGGCGCCGTATGTGCGCGTATAATAGCTGGTACACACCTATCCTATACAAATATATGTATATATTATTATATAACCCCCGACGTAGTTCCACAATTGTATAAATATTAAATACATTACGCCCGTCGCGAAATAAATTGCCCGCGCGAACAACGCGAATTGCGGAAACGCTAAGTACAATAGCTGGCTGGCTGGCTGACTGCTGCAGTATATAATGATGATTATAATAATTCGTAGACGGGCAAAGAGCTTATCATTATTATTTTTTCTTTTTTTTTTCGTACCGTATTCGGTGAAAACGGTTCTATAGTTGGTTTACACTCTTAGATTGTCATAAAATATCCTATTATGCACATGTGTTTTGAATACGGCACATTTTCCATTTTCTTCGGTTCATTAATATACAATAATATTACCTACCTATATGCATTCGATGGGCTCGTGTGAACAATAAATTCCAACCGTCGTAAATTTTAATTTAACAAATAACACTTTATATTATTGAATCATAGTATGGGTAATTCGAGCCCGATAACGTTAATGGTATACTTTTTAACTGATTTCATATAAGTTCATAAGAAAAATTGTTTTATATTATGATTGTTCTTCCAAAAAAATGTTCATTTAACGTATTAAAATTATTTTTATAAACATGTATTATTAATTATTATTTTTCTTAAAATACTCTCCATAACGCATACCAATAAATATATTAATATTGTATAGAATATTTCTGGATAACGATAAAAAAGGAGAAGAAATTTAATTTGATTTCCCATTATCATTATAATTTAATAAATAATTATATTATGCAATATGCATTATATTATTAGGTAGCCAATACCTTATAATTTGATTATTTACGATTATCAATAAACATAATTTGAATTTTACAGAAACTAATTCGTTACTTTATAGTTTATACTTATTATCAATAATAATTAATTAAGTTAAAAGCTAAGTTAACCAAAATTAAATTTAAAAAAATTGAGTTAAAAGTTAATATCAACTTAACTTGTTTATGTCCATTGTCCAGACTTGTTCGGTATAATATATTACATTTAAGGTTTAATGTGGTTTTTCGAAGTTAAGCAGTTTGAGTTACCGAATTGTACGTCTAATCCCATAAAAACGCAAGATTAATTACTATACTATGTCAACTAGCATTTAGTGTTATTGATGTCTATTTTATGTCTTTTTAATAACGTTGTAATTATACAATATAAAAGATTCTTAAGAATTCGGCAACTTGCAAAGTTGTTCTACGGAGCTTTTGTTTGTATATTATGATAAAGATGGCATGGTTTTCACAAATTAATTACATAATATATACAGTTGACTCTCATTTACTCATCGAGAATGAACATCGTATAAATCGTATACGATAAATACGTATAGAATCGTATAAATTATTATTTATTTTATGGTACTTTGACCAATATATTTTTGAGTTTTTATAATTTCAAGTTCATTAAGTTAACGAAAAACATTAAATAAAATATATTTCATGACAAATAACATTTGGGGTGAATTTCAAATTTAAAAAAAATACAAACTTGTAAAGACAATATTGTATTATTTTCTGAAACCTAAAACCTTATTGCACAAGTAGTGGAAATTGTTTTGTTTTTTTTTTTTTTTTTGAGCATGAAAGGTTGTTTGATTGATTGGTTCACAATACACCTATGTATATATATGTATAGATTGGCACAACTTGTGAGAACGATTTACATCGTGACGTATTTTCAAACAGGCGAAAATTATTTTATTGATGGATTAAAAATAAGTTTGTTTTGAAAACTTTATAATCGAGATTTTTCCCCCGAGTATAATTATTTATTATGATTTTTACTAAAATCTTTAACATAGTTTTATTTTATACTGATAAAAATTTTATAAACATTAACATAATTTAATTATACAATACTTCAATTTATCATCCACTTGCATCGATTTTCGTGATTTTTTTTTATGAATTTTTCGATATTCCAGTTTGTTCCTTGAATAATTTCAAACAACTTTAGATTTACTCGAAATTTAACATAGATTAAAAAGGCATAAAAACAAACAATCACAAAAATCGTTTTAATACTATACAAACAATCAACAATAATATTATATAGTAATACATACCTAATATATTTATTACAATATTGCTGAGTATATGTTTACTCGTCTTGTACTCTGTATACGAATAATCGTAGGTAGAATATTATAATATAAATATTGCAGTTTAACAAGACTTTATATGATGGTAGGTAGTTATTATTATTATTGATTAGGTATATACTTGATAAAATGGGCTTGGAGAATTATAACGGAAAATTTCGCGTATTTCTATTTGATGTTCGTTAGAATAACCTAAATGAGATGGACGTTACCGATAAAAAAATATTCTCTTGTAAGGAGTAGTACTGATGATTAAAAAATGGCATACAAGCCGAAGAGAATAAAAGACACAAGAATATGATAAAACAGTTAAGGGTACGAGAAATGGAGCATTGATTTGCACTACTGTATGCGGAGTTAAAAAAAAAATGTAGGGCACAGTATATACCAGTGTGGCAGTGTTTCCTTCTCAACACCACCCTTTCCAAAAGTCATATATACATATATATATATGTATATATATATTATACGTATAGTGTAGTAGACATTTTTTTACTATTATTATTATTATATACCCTTGTTTTTATTGTTCATCTATTTATGTTCATTTTATTATCATTTTATCTACTAACAAAAAAGAAGTTGAGTATTTTATTTTGTCGAGTATTTTTTCCTCGAGTATTCTTTTTCATTGTTCGCATTTTTCAAATATACAGTTTGAGTGCCAAAAACCAAAACAAAAATTTAAACTATAGGTAATATTTATTATGTGGCATCTGGGATAAATAAAATCCCACAAAAACTACAAAACAGCTATGGGCTATGGTATAAAAATATAAAACACACATATAGGGTGTGTAAATTTGTTATATATATTTATATATACACCCTTGTAAAGTATTTGAGTAAAAGTATTTGAGTAAAGGTATTCAAATACTTTTTGGTATTAAATATGTGTTTTTTGTTCTCATTATATTATCCTATATTATTATTATTATGTACCTATACTTTGGAAGTACATTTAATCCTGAAACTTTATTCATAAATACACGTACAATACGTACCTAATAGCTAGTATTATATGTATTTAGTCTATGTACTATATCATTTATTATTTATACACTATACATTTTTGTATTACAATATTTTTTGTTTTGTGTGCAACTTTTAACCTATATAATAATTTTTGAAATGGTTTTACTCCAGTATTTTAATTATTATTATGCTTTTTGATTTTTAATGCGTTGCGTATTCAATATTTACTAAAACACTATAATAAAATATAGTAGTGTATCAACGTGTGTTGTATTGTATTCATAACCTATTGTATTTAGGTCGTATGCGGAAAGTCATTCCAATTTTTTTTTTCCCAAACATGTTTTAATGACCGAAATAAAAATGTGAACGATGTCAAATTAAACAAATAATCGATACAAAACAAATAACAATATTGTAGAATAATATAATATGCGAATCCCATAAATCATGTTTTGAAATTAAAAATGTTTAAATGTATATATATATATATATATACACCCATATTTGTAGGTTTGTATGTGCAATATGTATATAACCACGTACTTACGTTTCAAAACTTTTAATGACATGTATAATTTTCCATGGCGTGATGAGGATTTAAAAGTTCGTTAAAAATGCATTGCGCAATTTCTCTTTCGATCTATATTAGCGATTTGTATACGACTGTCATTTCGGAAATATATATATATATGTGTGTAGGACATCGGGGTCTGCCAAAAATGTCTGCTCACGTTACACGCCACTTTGAGTTAATGCCTTCTGTTTAATACCACCGACTGACGATAGAGAATATGAGGAGGAGTTGCGAAACGAAGGACGGCGAAAATGGATTACATTTAAAACAAATTATACACGTTTTAAATGTTTAATGACGATTGGGTTACCAGCTTTGTACGATATTTTAAATTTAGCTGTGCGCAACAATACAAATACTACAGTATACACCGTAAATGTACAACCACGTATACCGTGTACACAGAAATAATATATCTAAAAAGCACGTAGATATTATAAATAAATAATAATAATAATAATAGTAATAATATGCTTTATGTAGTATAGCTGTCCGCGTTTGTAGACAGTATATGTATAATATATATAGTAATATAGTATATAGAGTATATAGTAGTATAATATATAGTAATATATATGATATGTAATACTCACAGAGCATATAAATATATAATATAATATATCACTATAATATTATTGTTGAATCATAGGGGCTCGAAAGGGGAATTAATTAATATCGACGAAAGCCTGAGCTTTTTAATTGTTTACGAAAAATTATCTAATTGAATTTCGCATCACCGTTGTTCATCTAATCGGCGCTAATCCATAAACATTTCCAATCTTCGCATGAGGGTCCCAGGAAATGATCGTTAACATAATTAATTAATTATTAGTACCTACCTACATTATTTAATAGGTCATTGCATTAGAATTCGATTATGTTTTTATTAAATTTTCTTTTTAATAATTTCTGCACAGCCATAAGACATAAAAAAAAAAAAAATATATTTTGCAATAGTTATTGATTGATGGGGACGCGATTTCTACTTGAATGCCTTTCGCAACCCTTACTCTATAAGCACCTAGGCGTATATATCATGGAAATGAAAGAGAGAGTACCTTAATCGAATTTACATCGTATTCTATTATTGTGTGTACATAGATTTGGGAGAACGCGACAGTTTGACCAGTTCGGTTAGCGAAGAAGAAAACTCCGACACGATGAAAACATCCGAGGAAGTAGATTTCGAAAAGGAATTCCGACCGGATGACGTTGGTAAGGAAAAAATCAAGCCCCCGAGGACACATAAATGAAATTGTGTTCCACGCACACAGTTTTCGTGTTGTGTGTGTGTGTGCGAGTGACATACTATGTGAATAGTGTATGCATTTATTACAAGATAAATGGAAATTCTTTCTTTTGTTTAGTGATTTTTTATATATATTTTTTTTTTTGAATCTGTTGAAATACAATTCACACACGCATACACACACACAAACAATATGTTCAGAAAAACTCTTTATTTTTTTATTTGTATTGCATGTATTTTTAAATAGAATTGTGTCACGCCGCGACCAAAATCCAAGCTTCGTTCCGAGGTCATATGACTCGGAAACAGCAAGCTGGTGGAAAAGATGAGCCTGGTGGCGCTACCGCTTCTGCTTTGACTTCTAAAGAAGAGACTCTCGAATCACAGTTGAAAAACGTCGACATAAACAAGGTATAAATACATTATGTTGTTTATTTATATGTAAGAGTAAGATATTATAGTGGTATAATTTTTTTAATCATACAAAACTAACATTAGTCGGCACGGGAAAGTTCATTTAAAATTTTGTCAGTACAATGTTATAATATAGAACTATATAAGAGGACGATTTCAATAAGATACATGCAACAATATTTACAATAATTGTATGGATATAATATTAAATAAGCACAAAAAATAAAAATATGTTTATTTGCATGAATTCTAGAATTATACCGAATCATCATATTATAACTAAATAAACTTAAGATAATAATAATTTACGATGACAATATTATCGTAAAAATGAAAATAATATTTAGATAAGTTAACAAAATATATATGTATATATATATATATATACCCTATACAAATAAAAAATTGTGTGGTTACAGTGAGACAAAGAACTTGACTATGGTTAAAGCAGTTAATATTTTTGATACATCTATATTCTAGACCAATAAGCATAAATAAATTACCCTTACTTACTGTGGTCCGATAATTATAAAAATTGATTAATAATTTTTTTTAAAAGTTTTGTAGGAAATACATTTTTATATTTAACCACAATAGCTCTTTTAATTAAGATATTTTTTTATTATTATTTATTTTAAGAATATATAATTTTAAATACCTAGCAAAACTATTTTCTATAAAACCCAATCAAGAAGTATTTAATATTCAAACACATTTCCATAACTTTATTAAAATCTAATATCGAGAAGTAATATTGATTTTCTTTTTCATTTAGAGGTTTTTATTGTTATGTAAAGATAAAAAATAATTGGTTGATATGTTGGTGACATGGGAAATGTACACGATGAGAATAAAAGAATAATAAAACTGAATAGCAGCGATATTTGCTGCACATTAATAATACATCAAATTCATTAATATTAATTTACTTGACTACGGTTTTAATATTTTTCAGTAAACTTTTGAACAACATATTATGACAATGCAGAAATTAAATAATTCTAATGTCACACCATTGTCATCTGAAAATAATAATAAGAAAAAATTAATTTTGAGAGGAGCCGCTCCTATCTAAAAATCTTTAGATTTTTAAAGTTTTTAAAATTGCTAAAAAATTAAAATAAATACATCTCAAAATAAAAAATATAGATTTAATTACTTGTTTATACACATTTACCTTTGAACTTTTTCTAGTGATCCAAAAGTGTTTCTCGAAACAAATATTCTCGGATGAAATACATATATCTATCATTATTCCATTATTCATAAAATGTGTACTCTGGGAATCTAAAATATAATAGTTGAATAGTGGAACACCATTCGCCACTTATGTAATAAAATACGTATTCAAAAACAAAATGTCTACTCTGAACTAATATGCATATAGTTTTATGGTTAACGCGTCACTCGTCCACTTAAATTTCTAGAACTGAATACTGTAGAATTCAAAAGCATTAAAAGTCGAGCTATAAATATTTTTTTCTACAATTTAATAATTGCATTACACACGATCAGAGTGTATGTAACGCAACATTGAAGGTTATTTTCCAACGTGAAAATAAGTTTCCAGGAAAAGTTTATTACGCTAGACTGCAGAATGAAAACTCGCTAGGTTGAAATAAAATCATTGATTCGCCGTGTCATTGATTAATTCAAAAAAATTGTAAATTAAAAAAAAAAAAATTTGATTACCTAATTCAGAAAATGTTTAAATAACAAATTCCTACGCGCGCTGTAATAATTTATATTTTATGATCGTACTCCGTTCATCACCGTTGACCGTATATAACCTATTTATTTTGATAAAAATGTACTACACGTCCGTTAAATTGTCGTGTACAGGACGCGGACCTAGACCAGCTGTTGGACGTGGACTTGGCAGATCCGGAGCTGCACAAAGCCGCCACGAAGATTCAGGCATCGTTCCGCGGGCACAAAGCTCGGAAGGCTGACGACGCAATCGATACCAAGCAATAGGACCACCCGCTACTGTATAAAATTTCCATTATTATTATTAACATTATTTTTTTTCTTACATTCAACAATGCTATATGGTAATAATAATAATAATAATAATAATATCTATCAAGGACGGACGAGTTAATCAGCATAATACGACAGCTGCAACTGTTGTACTATACCACATTGGTTATTATTATTATTATCATCATCATCATCATAGTCATTTTCGATAATATTATTTTATTTCACTGCGGATGTAGGAGAGGAAACGTTTTATTAAAATTACATTTACTACATTTAATATAATATATAGGTTTTCCGACGCTGTCGTGACAAGTTTCTTATTAGATTCAGCAA
This sequence comes from Aphis gossypii, assembly GCF_020184175.1. Lineage (NCBI taxonomy): Eukaryota > Metazoa > Arthropoda > Insecta > Hemiptera > Aphididae > Aphis > Aphis gossypii. Next base: position 408,679 of record NW_026083025.1, read on the forward strand.
AAAAAAAAAAATAATAATAATACGTCAATCGGTTCGTAAACCACAGCATTAGATACCTATATTATATAACTAATTAAATAAAGTATCGTTCAATTTTTTTTCTCTCTTAAGCTATAATAACATTCCTTTTCCGCCATCCTCGTCGTATTTTATAATACAGTCATAATATTGTATTCATTTTCACTATGTCGATTGTGACCAACGCGAAATTCGTATCAATGTGTAATTATTATTATTATTATTACTATTATTAATATTATTAATACCTATATGTATATTTTAAAACACGCACATCAATTTAAATACTTTTCTGGAGTTTCTACCAAAATAATAAACTACGGTCAATATTGTATATCGTATTACATTACCTACTTTAAGTATTGTAACTAAAATTTGGTAGCTGCGCAGGGTACTATAATACTATAATAATTATTATGAATACCGTTGTTGTGTCCCATCTGAACGTAATAATCAAACGTAATTGTAATCAAAATAATAATAATTAATTATAAAATTAAAAATCCCGAAAATGACGAGGGTTACTATTACATTGAGCTTAGGAGGAGAGCTTAAAATGCGTTGTTTCAAAGAATAGTAATATAAAATTATTTTCTTCTATATTGTACGGTGTTTATTCTAACGCTGCAGCATTAAATTATTGTCATAATCGTTTCATAACTATACTTTTTTCCACCAGCCGTCTTAACATTTTTAACATTTACGAGATAATATTCAATTTATTATTAATATTATTATTATTATTGACTATTGTAGTTATAAATTATAATATAATATATACTCGTATATAAAAAAAATCGTATACATTTTATTTAGACGGAACTCGCATTTATATAATACCTACGTAGGTAATCAACGTAAATATCCACGAAAACGAACCAATTATATTTGCTTGAAATATCTGTTTCTACTATTTATTAATTATTATTAATCGAGTAGGAAGTAGGAAAAATGTTTGATAATTTTACATATAAATTTATAAACATTCATTATTATAAAACATCACTTTAAGCACTCGTACACCGGCAAATAAAATATTGCCTGTTGGGTCATTTAAAATTAAAATTTGTATTTTAAACTCATTGTCGCTGCTCACTTGAAAAATATATTACATAATTATACATAATAAATGATTGAAAACTAATTTTTTCGTAAAATATTCTTTGAATAAAAATAGTTACCTACTATTTTTCTTTTTATTTCAAATGATAAATTCCTTATTATTACAATTCTATTTCATTAACCATTTAATAATTTGATATTTAATTTAATTTCAACATATAGAATTATTATTATTATCATTATATATTTTAATCAATCAATCTATTTATTAAATATGTAAACAAGTAGTTGTTTATTGTAGAATTTTTATTTTTCAACAACAAAACATTCACACTTATACACACGTACACAATATAATATACACCAACTATAGGTATATTATACTTAAATAATAATTGAACTAAATAGTTGTTGTTGTTGTTGTTAATGTTGTTGTTTATATTATAATTCTGATTTTTTCTTATATTATTACTTACAGAATCCTTAAATTATTAATTGTATTTTATTAGTTGTATTGTCGATTTTATTGCATATCTATCTATTTTAGTATTTTACAGTCGTCATTTTCAAATATACGTATTTTAGAAATATAATTTTGTTTATTTATTACAATTTGTATCGCGCTCAGCGTCACTCATCAGTCATCACTGTTGCCTTGAGTGTTCTAAAAACAGCAATTTCCACATGTAATAAGAAATGTCAACTTATAGATTTGGAACATTGCATCGTTGTTAATGGTTTATAACGACTTGTTTTTTTATGTGTGTGTAAACATATTTTGGAGTTGAAAGAAAGTTTGTAGGTCCACCACCTTACTATATATTGATTGGAAATTGGACTTAGTGTCATCGTATGGTACTTACTATATTAAAACTGAAAGTTCACTTTTTTTATACACATCTACACTTCAAAACAATACTTTAAAATTCAACACAATGTTGTAATTATAGTATTACTCCACAATAGTATTATAATATATTTTAATAAGTGTCGATGAATTATTGTTAATTTTATTTTTATAAACAACAAATTATTTTTATTTTTAGCATCGAATTCAACAATAATTTTTTGATTTGAATCATTATTTAAATTTTATGATTTATTAATATATCGAAAAATCTGTTGATAATAATAGAATGCCATAATTATTTTCAAAATAAGCACAAATGATTCCAAACTCTGGAATCACATTTTAAGTTTTGTGGTATTAAATTTACAACATAGGTACCTATTAATTATTTGTATTACGTTTTTTAAGAACAATTTTTAGTTGTCAAAAATCGCATAAAGCATTTTCATACAATAACTCTAGGTCTCTACAAGTTGGAAATTGAATACAGATGGTACTTCTAACTTTTAAAATTTCACTTATTTTTAAAAAAAAATTAAGAAAAAATTCAAAATAACTACGAAGTTATGACGACTGACGTGTAGGTACTAAGTTTAAATAATGGTGAAATAATTTAAAACAAAATGGTTCAAATTTTCTAGTAGATGGATAGAGGGAAATCAATAAAAGAATTACCATTGAATTTTAACTTCAAATAGGTAAGTAATAACTACTTAGTTCAGAACTTATAATTTTTTTAATGATAACATTATTTTACTGTAGCTGTTTAATACAAGTATATTTTATCGCTATTGCAAATGTTACGAAAATGTTTTGTTGGTATAATATATTATATATATACCTAAAAATAAATTAAACTTTCTAGTTCAACACACCGTGTTACACCGGTACCTTATCGCGAGTGTCATCTTTAACGAACTTCCGATATCGAGTCACCGATATAACCGTGAAACCAAAATAGCTAAGTACACACAGTAGCTAAAACATAAATTTAAATGTTCAAAATGGCTTAAATTTCTTATTAAAAAATATGCTAGACATTTGTTGAAAATTCCATCGAGAATTAATTAATTAATTAATTTGTACGAAAAAAAAATGTAAATTTATGCCAATGTATATTTTACGAGTGGTTAAATCTTTGAGAAACATATAAAATTCAATAAAGGTACCTTCAGTTAAAGCCGCGTATTAGGAACATGGATAGTTGATACAATCGTGTTATTAAAACAAAATGTTTAGGGACGGACCAGCGGAATATTAAAAAACATTGAATTATTAAAACAACACATCGGTTATTTGAAACAATAATTAGAGCCAAGGTACTACTGCACCACTACGGGACTACATAATTTTATCTTTACTGTCATTAGACAGCTTTACTGAATTTCACTTGTCCAATTAACTTCGTTTATTTTTACTGTTCTCTATAATAGTATAGTACTACTTACCCTGCTCTTTACTGTTATCGTTTTAGTTCTGCTTCAGAGTGCGTAAGTAAGGCAGATAGTGTTTCGGCTTTATTTAGGAACATTATTATTATGAAAGCATGTTCATTACTCATCATGTTATACTCTACGTAAAAAAAAAACAGACATCAATATAAACATATTTTATATAACGTATACAATTTTTTTTTTGTTTTCATAATGGTTTTTTTTTTTATTACACATTTTTTTCATAATATATATAATCAATTGCTTATCAGAAGAAATCGATTAATCGACATATTTCATCTTGGTCCAAAAGTGTTAATAATAAGCAGCTTATATTTCGAAATTTTTTAAAAAATAAAAACACTAAAATAAATCTATTAGATTGTTATAACAGTTCTTAAATATAATATTTTAAACAATAGGTACCGCTCGTACCAGGTACGTATTTTCAGTATTGAAAGTAACGTTACAAATGTAACATATTACTGTAACGATGTTACTTTGTTTACAGCACATGTTACACATTTTCGTTTGAATTTTTTCCAAGTATTGAAAATATTTTTGATAAGCAAATTTAAAATAAAACACGTTATATTTTTGAGTGTAGGAGATTAAAAAAAAATAAATGTCAATTAGAAAAATAATAATTCTATAGATTTATATTTTGGGTATATTTAATATAATATGTTTCTATTAATAATTTAAACTCTGAACAATTCAGTTTTCAATGTATTATACTTTTGTACAACATATTATTTACTATTTAACCATATTTTGGTCGATTAATTTTTCTCGTCTATCTTAATATACGCCCTAACTCTTAATAATAAATTATTTATCTTGCAGAGTGATTTGGTTACAATATTTTCTTTGTTCCTAACACTAACCTTTAAGGAATTTTTATCCAATGATTCAATTACTTACATGTTTTTATGTAAACATCAAAGTTATGTCATTGCCTCTCAATACCCAAACAGAAGTAACGCACATTTAGGTTATTAATTAATTTTAGGAATCTCAATTTAAATAGTAGGTACACTGCTGAATAATCAACTATAAACAATAAACATTGAATAAAAATAATACTGAAAATTAGATAAATATCGTTGAATAAATATTTTGAAAACATAAATATAATTAATAATAACAATGCAAATGTAATGATGAAAAAGATGTCAAAATCAGTTTCATACCCTCAAACCACAAATACATAAACAAACTAGATAGCCGACTTTCGTATATTGTAATGAATAAAATATGAAGTTGACTACCATATTATTCCAAGAAAGCCAATTAATGATGTGATGAGAATATGGTAAATTGATAATTGAATTCTTTAGTTATTAATAACAGAAATTTAAAAAAAATCTGAAATCAAATTTAAGTTTTTTCTAAATCGATTTTAGTCTAAATGCTATACTATAATATACGATGATGGATTGCTGTGTGAACGGGTGTTTTAACTAAAGGGAGACTATGGGAGCACAATTTAATTTTTTTCGTCAGTTTATACAATTATGATAAATTATAATTTATAATAAAATGTACTCGAATTTATACTTAAATGTTTATATTGTATACATTGTGTATAAATTTCCTTTGAAAAATGATGTAATTGCGTTGTGGGTATTCACCCACACATTGCATTCACAAATAATCGTAAAAGCTTTACGTTTACACCATCAAAAACAAGTCGTATACGTGGTGATCATTTTAAGTTAAGTGATTTTAAAGATACGCCAGGTGGAAGTTACCACATCTATTTTAAATAACTTATTATATAAAAAAAGAATTGGGTTAAGTAAATGGCGACCAGCTTCATTAATAATCACAATTAGCTATCTAGATTTTTTATACATCTGTGCTTCAAACACATATTATTAAAAAATTATCAAACACATTTAGACCCGCCATTTACTCAGATTTTAAAATTTCTAAAGAAGAACATTTAGATATAAAATTGAACCAAGTCAACAAAATAGTACTTTCAAAAATATAATGAAAAAAATGTATGTAGAAATATAGAACCCTATGTAACTTCTCTGTTTTAAACAGTAGGTAAATGTAATCACAAAATGTCACATGCTAACATCTACCATGAAGCTATAGGAACAAAAATAAAATACCCAACTACATACGTGAATATTGAATATTAAAACCTTTGGAACGAACTTTCAATTATCAATACACTAGCATTCTTTCTAAAATCGGGATTGGACAAGTTAATTTAATTAAAATTTAAAAGTATATTTATAGTGAATTTATAATTATTATTTAATAATTAATGTATTTCACTTTAAAAAAAGAATCATTTAAGATGTATTAAAAAAAATGTGTGTTGGGTTCTACTACTAAATTATTAAAAATGTAAAATTAACTTTATTAATTTTTATATAATATTTTATTATTTAGGTATATTTAAACGATGTTACTAATTCATGTTATGCGTTGATAAAATTTACTGAAAAAGTGAAAACTTTAATATTCTTCAGATTTAATAAAATCTATATACATCTATCAAAACCATTAACAACCAAATTTTGAAAGCTTTCTGAAAGCAGAAAAGAATGTACAAGTTAATTAGGTGCGCTTTATAATTTACGGTTATAATAAAACGATTTTCTCGCATAAGACATTTGTTACACGCCACTCTGACCTATATCTCACCGACAGCTTGACGGATAATTACAATATATAGTAGGTACATATTTGGGTAAGTTTAATACATTTTCTAAAATATTATGTATAATGATGTAATATAGTATAATACTAAGAAAAAAAATAGTATCCAAGAAATGTTTTAATAAATTGGCATGCTTACTAATGGTTTTATTCATAATAGTGAAATAATGATTTATTTACGTAAGATGAATAGCTTTTTAAGGGTCGTATAAGTATGAAATGTCGCACCTTAAGATGTTATAAAGGTAGGTAGTTATATAGTAATTATATTATAACATAGTGGATGTATAAAATAATGAGTTATGACCCACTCTCGTTTATCGTCTAATTCAATTACAGTTTACCACAAGTTATTGGTTGTGGTTACTGGTTGGCAGTTATCATCTCACGTCGACTAATGTTTTAGCGACATAGGGTAATTTCAAATTAGTGCCAAGTACACAGTTAATTAAATGGTGGTTGACCAGTATTACTCAATTAAAAATTACAGTAATGTTATCAATAAAACAGGGGAAGTCAAACTCTGCTGTATAGCAGGTTTCAAGTGAACCTCGTCAAAGTAGGTTCCTATAGTAATAGATGTCTTAAATTTGAATGCAATAGTAAATCAAATTTTTGTAATTTATATCTATTTTATTACATTTTAAACTTCAGATTGTTATAAAAAGAATTATGTCTTTACAATAATTTCGATATACTTAAATTGTTATAAGAACAACTTATAAGATTATTATTACCTACTTATGAATACTTTATGTTACATTCTCAAACATTTTGACATAAAACATTAATCAACTAAAAGAATGCAAACATCTAAAATGAACATGTTAAATTTTAAGTAGCTTAAAATTAGCAAAACTATTTACTTCTTATAATATCCATAATATTAATAGTGGAACGTTTCAAGTTTCTTGGGTTAATATTTTATGAATAACTACTATTTTTCCATTTCATATTATAAGATAATAAAATTACATAATTCGCTTAAAGATAAATTATTATTATACGATTAAATATTCAATGTCATCAACATTTGAACTTAACTTACTTAACGGCTAGAAAAAAATATTTGCGGCTTTACGCTAAACCTTTTTTTTAATTCATGTAAAATAAAGCGAGCAAATATACACAATAGATATCGAGTATATTATGTTGCCAATGAGTTAGTTGCTATAGCGGATGTGTTAAATTTGAATTCAATGATAAATTATCAAAAAGCGATTCTTAGCAGAGATGGTCTATCAGCAAATTGTATATAAATAACAAATATATATATTGCTATTAATTATTATAGTAATTATTATAGTTATTAATTTAAAGCGCGGATTTGTATGCATTTGCATATTATTCTGGTTGATCGTATGATATGCTAAGTGAGCACAAAATTTGTTTCATGACATAATGTTTTATAAAAATGAAACTTGTTTAGTGCATATTTAAACGACCAGTGGTTCCCAACTCATGGACCGTGAGCAGCACGGTACTGGACCATGAACAATATAATATTAAATATTTAAATATTATATATATTTAAAATAATATTATTATATATTTTTGTTACGTACTTAATAATATTTCTGGTTATAATAATATTTAACCAATATTAACTACAGTGTACTTTAAGTGTACACTTAACGGTATCGAACGTTTGAATGTAGTTTTATTTCATATAATATATATTTTATAATTATATAATACGTATACCTCAAAGATTTTTTACAAAATTAGTGATCCGCACAACCAAAAAGATTGAGAACCACTGATTTAGACATTTTTCTATTTTAAGGGCTTATTTTAAAAATTTAATTGCATATTTCAATGTTTCTTTTGTTTTTTTAGACATTTTTTAATATATACTATTGTCTATTATAATATAAGAAAAAAAATATTATTATATTTTTATAGTTTCGATTAATACCAAAATAAACTTATATGGTTGTAAGAATAAACGGTTTTTCCAAATATTGCCTTGGAGGCTTGAGGCTTAGATCAATAATCTGGTAAATAAAGTACGTGAACTAAGATAAGAATATATTGGTTACGACCCTGGTTGGACATTAACATTATTTCACTATTATTCAAAAAATAATTTTTTTATGCATATTTTAAAATTTTTTAGCGCATATTTGGTTGGTTTTTAATGCATATAAATCCGCACTCTAGTTGTTATACAATAAATTGATATATTGTTTATCAAAAACTTCGTATTTAATCAATTATTAATTATTTTAATTGTAGGTATATAAATATATAATATTCATATCATATAGATTATTTTTAATCTATTTAACTTTTTAATCAATATTGACTTACTATGAAACGGTGTGAATAGGTTCGTAGCATAAATACCTAATAGTCAATAATTTAATTTATAAAATATTAATTATTATATTATTATTATTATTAATTGTATTTTAATATTGAAAAAAAAAATAATATTCCATAGTTAATTGATATAGTAAAATATAATAGTATCAGTAAAACACTGGTCGCACGAACATATTTTATTAACTACAAATTACAATTATAACTTTAACTAAAATAGTTATTTTATATTGAAATATATCTACTTTCGTTAAAATTTGTACTTGAAATGTCTTTAAAAATTATTGTAAATCTTCAGTAAACTTTAATTCCAGTATTAAAAACTTGCGAGGAAACTTATATTAAATTGTTAAGGTTACATAGAAATCAATAAAACAATGACATTTAAATAATATTTGGATTAGTTTTAAGCTAATTATAACACGAACCTTATTACACCATTTTACGACACGTCGGTATTGACCTATAAATAAATAACAGCCAGTAATATTATACAAAAAATAACTACCTAATAATTCTATAATATTACCTTATTATTATTACCTATATAAAAAATATATATACTTTTACAAAAAAAAATATATTGTTACAGAGCAGTATCTAACTATAAAACGTTATCAATGTCTGATGCAAAATACTATATGATGAATCCCTAGCACAAAACTCAATCCATGTAATACCTATAGTAGATTCGAGTATTTTGAATATAATTACAAATTAAAGAATTTTTTCATTTTATTATAATTTTATCCCGCATAAACTTAATGTATTATTTAATTATCGACTTAATCCTTAGTATTTTCATCAATTATCAAAGAATAAAAAACAGGTACTTAGTGGTTATGTTATATTATATTGATAAATATCATTTTTAAGTGTCCCTCTGTAAAGTTACATTTTTGTGGATTAGTAGGGTAAGTAATCAATTGGCTTTTTAATCATTGGTGTTTTAGATAACTAATATAGATATCTTTCTTACTGCCACAATTGATGAGCTATTTGCATAGTGATTAGTGAAGTATATTTATATTTATATATGTATATAGAGATAAGTGAATACCACATAGGTACTAATACACGATTACATTATAATATTTTTAAGTATTAATAGATTTATTAGTGAAATTGAAAAAATATTAATCTTTTTGGTGCATTCGAATTTTTGCAAAAATATGGGTATTTAAAAACTGTAATTTTAAATTTTACTATTACTTGGATTTACATTTAGTATAATAATAATACGACCAAAGCATGTTGTGAAAAATATAGTATGTACATTTTTGGGTGACATTGAAAATGTTTATTTTGATGATTTATTAGTGTTCGTTATTCGATGAGACAGTCACGAAGGTGGAACATATTATGATGAACGATGAGCATTATGTCAGGTTTTAGATTTAGAGCTTAAAAATAATATCAAATATACAGGGGAAAAGATTCAGTTTCAAGTGGAAACATAAAAATAACAACCAGGATGGTGACATATTTTATTTTTATCAATAAGAAATGTATATTAATAACATTTAAAGTACCTATTAAAAGTTGACATAACAAAAAAAAAATGATTATGTAACACCAATAAATTTATATATGTTTTTATAATCTACAAAATAAATCTATACAAAAAAACTTTAAAATTATTATATCCAAACAATTTATTCTTGAACGTTTTGGTTATAAAATAAAAGTTATCATTCAAACCGAGTTTGACCATTTGTGTGTGTTTCATTAGGTACAAGAAGGTCAACTTGCAGTCTATTTTAGTAAGTGAAATCAATAATATTGTCAAGTTAATGAAAAAATATCTTTCCAATACTCGTTATACTGCTATCATATAAAGTGTTTTATCGTTATATATTTGTCAGAACATGCAATTTATGAACGAACTAACCATTTAGGTACTTACTTATTTTAAATCTATTTAATGAAATATATAAATGACCTAAATAAATGATATTTTCATCGAAAAACTTTATTGGTATTAAAATAACACGGATAAAAAACTAGACAGTAAAATTTTGGATGCAAATTTTTTTGCTTGAATATTGTTATTTCTTGGTAATGCAAAATAATATATTTTAGAAACACTTAAAAAATTTTTAATGTTACTATATAGTATATACATAAAAAAAAATACATAATATACATCAATTACCTACGTTAACTGAAAATGTGCGATAAAATTATATTAATCAAAATCATACAAATTATTAGCTATTTACTCGCTCAAACTTTTTCTTTTTTCTGGGAAAAATGAAAATATGAATAATTTGGAGCACTGTAATTTTAGAGTTGCATAGTTGTAACGCATTACACTTTTTAATATAAGCAGTAACGTAAATTGGGAGGTGAAAATGTAGCAATTGCACCACCAGAAAATTATAAAAATTTGTATACCTACCTATAATTTCTAATTTCAAAAGTGTACATTTGTTTTACAAATTACGATTAGGTAAAAAAAATTAATTATCGTGCAACTGTCGATTTGTATCTATATCTTAAATCCTATTTCAAATAGTAATTGATGAATTTGAATAATTTGATGCTATATGTTTTAAAAGAAGACATCGACTATGGTTTCCATCTCAACCAAAAAATTATTTAAATTTAATCTGTAAAAGTTGATGAGTGTGACGAACTCCCTAATTATATGTAACTACAAATAAATCTATTTAATAATAACTCTATTCATTATTAATAACTGTATAATAATTGGACTAAAATTAAAATTATATAAATACTCTGATGATAATCAGTGAAAATACAAAGAAATAATTGGATTGTAGATAGTAAAATTGTAGAGCAAAATGAAAAACTATAAACGCTTATAACAAAAAATTGTGACTAACGATTCTTGATTTTTTTTTTAACTGCAATAAGAACAACTCAAAAGGAACCTTGAATTAAATTTTTAAGTTTTTTTGAACACCCAAAATTTTTTTAACAACACTTTAGAAAAATCGAAAATTTTAGTTGTCTATAAATAGTTCTAAAATGTCAAAATATTTTGAAAATTTAGCCATGTATTAATAATGTAATATAAACATGTGGTAAAAATGACATGTATTTACAGTTACAATTTTGAAGTACCAATTATGTAAAAAAAATCGATTTAGTCGAAAACTGGCTTTGCGTAAAAATTCTCGTTTTTTCGTCACTTTTTTTTTTTGTTTTCACGATTTTTTTTTTAAACTGTTAGAAAATGTTTACTTTTGACTTCTATAATGCACCAAGGTATTTACTTTGCCATCAGAAACCACCACCGAAGTTTGAAATTGAAGCACTATTTCGACAAGTTATAATGTACACAGACACAAAAAAATAACACACACATCATTGTAAAATCAATACATTCATTACTTTCAGAATCTAAAATAACAAATTTTTATGAAAAAACAATACTCACTATTATTTAGTACGTTATTATTAGTAACATAGTACTTATTTAGCAGTTATAGGTAGTACTTACTTACTTTACTTTACTTTACTTACTTCGTATACTAGCTATTTAGGTACATTATAATATAGGTACAGTTATTGGTTTGCATTGAAGAACAGGGAAACATCAATTTCGTGGTGTAGTTTTGGCTTTGTATATTTTGAATTATCCACTCATAAAAATTAATATTTTAAGTGTTTTTCACTCCTAAAAAAAATATTTGGATTTTATAGTTTAATTTAAGAATTTATACACTCAAAAATAAACAGTTAGGCAATATGATTACCTAAAACTGAAATGTACTAAGACATGAAATAATAATAAATGCTAATCTATTATTAAATATTGTATTCGTATTATAATTTATAATCAATAACTTCTTAAAAAAGCTTACAATTAAATAATCAATAGTGTTGGCACGTATTATGCATGACGTAATATAGAATGGATGACAATAAATATTCATTATACATTGTCACGAAAAATTGAGAAAAACGATATAGGATTAATTGGCAAGCATAAAACATAATATATAATATAATTATAGTTATTATTTCTTATTTTCTTAAATCATAATACAAGATTATTTTTATGGATCTCTTTTTATTATACAGTTATTTAAATCAACTCAAAGTATTATCATATATGTATCTACCTATAAATATTAAAATATCTTACGAAAAATAGAATATTTACACTTTTTTAATTAATCATTAATATTGGATATTTTTAAATATTTTAGGGGTTCAGAAAATACCTCTGCAAATTATTAATACAATTTATGTAAAATAAATCTTTATAATAATTGTTTTATTATTCAGCGAATTATTGAATTCACAGAATATTATGCTAAAATACTAAACGGATGTTCATAAATTTACATATATTACAAATAATATCAAAATAATAGCTATATGAATTATAAGTAGTATACGAGTACCTATATACCTATTTTACCTACTATAATATATTTTCTTGTTTCCTACTCATTAATGTTGTTATTATAATTAATAAACTATTATATTTCGAGATGCCACGTTACTGTAAATGTTGTGAAAAAAAATAAGTGTAATATGCAAGCAAACTGACTGACTAAATATTATTATGATTTTAAGAGGACAATATATATTAGAATTATCCAATATTTCTGAGTCAATTATATAGGAACAATGAAACGAAAATTTTTCATCGATGTGAGCTGAGTAATAATTAGTTAATATCAATAGATAAAATAGATTAAAATATAAGATTGAAAATGAAAACAACGGGTGGATACTGCTGACAATAATAGTGTCTAATAAATATTTTGATCACGAATACGGAATAACAATAACACCTATGGTATTAATATTTCTTTGAATGTAATCGCATGGTAAAAACGTTATTAGAATAAATAAATAACTGGTATGCAAATGCTTAGTAGATTTAGGTTTTTGTATATCAGGAGTGACCAAACTTTTTTTGGTCACGATCTACTAAAAATATACTTCACCTATGAGGATCGACTTCCATAGACATTTTTTTTTATTATTGAATAATTATAATTATTAAGAAACATATAGGGCGCGTGGCTCTAAAAATAAATTCTAACATGATCGACTTTGAAATTGTTCGAGATCGACTGTTTGGCCACTCCTGTTGTATAGTTTTCTATAAGTACCTGATATTTTTAACAATGCTTGTTTTTGACGTTCAAACGTTTACAATTAATTAAAATAATTAAATTATTTTTTAAAATTCGAACGATTAATGTAATCATTGTACAATATTTAATTTATTTTTATGATTAATGATTATTGTATACTTATTTACTTATTGTAACTTCGGGGGTGGTTTCCAATAGCAAAGTGAATATCCTTATTGCATTATAGAAATCAAAAGAAAAAATTTTACAGTAGTTTAAAAAAAAAAATCAGGAAAAACAAAAAAAAGTGACGGAAAAACGAGAATTTTTACGCAAAACCAGTTTTTGACAAAATCGACTTTTTTTATATAATTGTATTTCAAAAACTGTAACTATTAATACATGGAATTTTCACCAAGTGTTTAGATTAGTGTTATCTATATACAGTTGAATTTTCAAAAAATTTTAGTTTTTTTGAGTAATTTATAGACAACTGAAGTATTTTTTTTTTTTTTTTGAAGTGTCGATAAAAATATTTTGGGTGCCCTAAAAACCTTGAAAATGTAATACAACGTTTCTAAGTTATTGTTGTTAAAAGATCAAAAATCGTTTTTTAGTAAGAATTTTAAGTATAACATAGGGCAACAAGTGGGTACCGCTCTGCTGTACAATTGATCACTATTATTTATGTGTTAAATTTGAATCCAATGATAGGTATCATGATGTACGAAAAATGATTCTGAACGGAGATGATTTGTTAGCCTAGGATATATTTTTTTGTGGGTGATGAAAAAAAGTGATTTATGGTTTAATGAATTTTAGGTTTTTTTGCAATACAATACCGCTATTCTTATTTTGACATTTTATTTTGGCGACATTTACAGCTTTTTCAATTTTAAAACATGATTTTTCTGATAATAGTGACGATGTGTATAACATTTGACGAATTCGTAAATTTAGTTATTTAGTAGCATAAAGTAATGGGAAAAATGTACTCGAAGCAATATTTGAGTAAAAAAAGTTGTTAAAAAATGCACATTTATTATGTGAATTCAAACAAATAGCTTAAGTCTTGTTACTGTTATACACAAACAATTCTGAAACCAAAGTAAAAAACAAAAAATAATAATATAGATAATTTATTTATAAAACGTGGAATATTGGTAAGTAAGTACTGCGTAATAATCACTGATTTTCTGGTTTGATTTTGATTTGAGTGTACTATTATAACATACAGTTACAATAAGGCTGTAACTGAAAATTTAAAAAAAATTATATTTCTACTTTTAAAATTTTCGGGGGGCCTTGGACCCCCCAGTTACAGCCTTTTACAGTTAGTTAGATAATTACTAAATATAATATTATAATTATTGTAGTAAAGATAATAATAATTATGGTTTAATTAATATTATTTATCAAATTTAACCAAACTGAAGATTTTAAAATCATTTATAAATTTTTTTTTCCTGTTACAATGATCAAAAAAATTTAGACTTAACATTAGATCAATACAATAATAAAATAAATAATTTTCAGTTTGAACAATATTATAACATATTTGATCATCTACTATTACCTACATGAATATAAGTATCTTCGCATCTTCCTATAAAAATATGTTATCTATATACAGTGTGACCGTCAGGAATCTGAAGTTTTTGAAATGAACAGTACTCAATTATTTTTTACTAATACCTAATTGAAATTTAATACCTAGGTAACTGTTTGTAACATAGGCGCCCGCAAGGAGGGGCAAGCTGGGACATTTGACCCCCCCTGGCTTTTCAAAAATATGTTTTAAATTGAATGTTTACAGATAAATTACTATTTATTATATAATAAATGCTAACATTGCCCCCTCCTAAAAAAATTTCTGCGGGCGCCTATGGTTTGTAACTACAAGCAAATGAAACGTCGATAGTGAAAGATGACGTCGGGTGGATGAAGTCAAAACGTGTAAAAAGTCAGATTCCCGTCGGTCACATACATGGGATAAGACTATAAGAGCAATAAATTAGAATTTAGAATTTTCCATTTGATAAATACAACTTACCTACACAATTATATTCGATTATATTACCTATATTTGATGATAAAACTTATATTACCTACTAGCAACTAGCTACCACTTACTAACATAATTACTGATATTTAAATAAATATAAGTAAAATAATTTATTTTAACTTTTAAGTCGATATTTTAGATTAATTATTCCGAATATTATACATGTATATTTTATAAAAATGTATTAAATTTGATTATAATGTATTTATTCGAATAAATAACAAATACATAATACGGATTTTTAATTAAAATAAGTAATTATTACCATACATATTCAATTATTTTTTTTAATTAAATATCATCTATAAGCATAATTACATAAGCTTACAACTCTAAAAACTTAAAAATTTTAAAAACTTTTTAAAAATAAATAAAGATTTCTAGTATTTGGAAAAAAATGTCTATACTTATAACTATAGGTAAATAATTAGTAATAATAATAAATATAGTAAGTATTAGGTATAAGTATATTGAAATTATAATTGTAATTACAAAACCATGATATAAATAAACTAACCAAAGTATTAATTATTAATTTATTATAATATAATCTACAATGATTTATACTTATTAAATGATATATATATCACCATCTGACGATATCTGTCATTAGGGCGTTTTTTGACTCAATTCAATAAAGATGAATTCATATTTTTAATAGATTTTGAGGGAAAAAATGAAAGCATAATTATCGATCGACCAGCCACGTGATGTATACTGTTGTACAGTTTGATTTATTTTAATTTAATTCAATAATAGTTTATACCGTGTAGATAAAATACCTATATTGTATAAACTACAACTGTATATAAAATTAAGACTACGACTAGTAGATAAGTATTAGCTATTAAAAAAAGCACATTATAATATCATATTATAGCACTCTTCCTATAAAATTAAAGAAATGTATTTATGTTTAAATTTTAAATAATAATAATATATATAAGGCGATACAATATATTATAGAATTTAGTTATCCATTTGTATTTTTTTTTTTTTATTATTAAATTTGAAAAAGCTTACTATAAGTTATGTTTTCTTCTTGTTAATTCAATAATACCTCTCAGTTTTTTCATTTTTTTCAATAAATATTTACCATAATATATATTACCATAAATATTTAATTTTTTTTAAATTAAATTAAATATAATCTGTAAGCATAACTACATAGGTAAGCTTACAAGTTACAACTCTAATGACTTAAAAATTTTAAAATCTAGTAGGTAAGTTATCTTAAATATTTTTAAAGACTGATAAGCGCGATTAGACATTTTTCAAATGCATAAAATTTCCAAGTATTATTTTTAAAACACCAAACTTTCAACGAAGCGAAACGCTAAAATTGAATTTTCTGTGAACCAGAACGCTATATTTAAACGAGTGACGAACCGGAAATGCGTTTCGTTGTGTTCCGGTCCATTCCGAGCTCTGACAAAATTACAAACAATTAGTTAAATTAACTTGTAATAAATGTGGGTCACATTACTTATTAGCTCCCCTGACGACAATACTGTTTGTTATTACACCAACTAATTAATTGACTACTGCAGGAGTGTCAAATAATAGAATGATCGGCTAAATTAAACAATAATAATAATATCATGTACATTATTTAAATGTTTAAAGTTATTTTACGTTTTTCTTTTAACTTTAAAAAAAAAATAGTACATATTGATTTGATTTGATTTAAATTATTTAATGTATCAAATGATCAAATATAAATATAATTTTTTATTTATGAACATATTATTTTTCATGTTACAAATTGTTACCCTTTATTCAATAGGTCACTATTACGCTAACCGCTAAACATATAAAATATTATGTAGGTAAGTATTTACCTAATAGATATTACCTACTACAGTTTAATTTTTAGAGAATATCCTCAAGAAAATAAAGCGATCGGTTAAATTAAATACCTAGGTAATAACTAAAATAGGTATTACCTACCTATATGTATAAATAGATCGATATTTAAATAGGTTTACCTGCATGAAAATGTATTATAAAGGAAATACATTAGATGTGCATAGGTAATTGTTATGCAATATTAATGCAATATGCCAGTATAAGTTTAACCAAGAAATATTAAAAATTGTGATCACAAAGTTTGACCTTAATTTTTTTTATCTGGTGACTCAAACACATTGATTGATTGACTTCAGAAAATATCAAAGCAATACAATGATGTCCTTTAAATAAATCTGTTTCCTGTGACAGAGTTCTGTACCTACATTAATTAGTAATAAATGGTGTATACCTATCTATAAATGATTTTTGCCATTTCAATAACTCCCTAAAATAAGAAGGGTCCTAGTAAAAAGAATTATTAATTGTAACTACCAACTATGATTTATTTTTGTGTATTTAATACATTTATTTAGCATATTTTATCAATTATAAGTTATAACTTCTGAAACTTCCTATCCTTGTTTATAATTTGTGAAGGTATTAATTGCGATACCATCATAAAAAAAATCAATTAAAACTTTATTTGAATAATTTGGATGACAGATTTTAGGCAACAATACTCTCATACAATATGAAAAAAAAATTAAAACTTCCAACTGCTGTTTTTGTATATTAAGATACATAAGGTACTGTAAGGTATATCAATATACATTATACATATTGTATAAGTATTAAAGCTATCAATAATTATTAATTATCCCTCAATCATTTCACACGTTTTTCTTGTGGTAAAACAAATTTTAAAAAGTAAAATATAAGTTAAGATATAGTAAAATGAATTCACGATAATACATAATACTATATAGCTTTTTATAAATGAGATATATTTATATATAAAAATTAAACAAAATAGATACTTATCTGATAAACATTTGTGTAGTTTATTTGTTTTATTTATTAGACTTTACAGTGCATTATAATACGCAAAAGTCACAAGCATTCAAACTTTTTCATTCTACAGCAGCCTCTATGTCTCTTCATATTTTGAGGCTACCTAATTATTTAAAATACAAAAATCAAATGTTTAATTATTTATTGAAATATATATTATAAATAAATCAATCGCATAAAAACAACTAATTAAAATATTATTTTGCAATGAAAACAGAAATTAAATATTTTAAACAATACCAAAGCATATATAATAGTTTTAACAACTCAACATATATCACAACATATTATCCTAACAATAATAAAATCAGATAGAATCAACCCCTGAATAATCTTTAAAACACTTGTACCCCTTTTAAGGGACTTCTATATGTCTTTATTCATATCATTTTAAACCAATTTGAAACTGCTTTTAAAATGTAATACATAACACAAAAAATTAGATAGGTGAATAAAAATGTGAAAAAATATTATTTAAAATAAAGCATTTGCATTATTAACATCAAGTATTCAAATTAATTGAATATATATGTATACTGTTATTGATGTATGGATACTTAAAATTTCATATTTTCATAAGAAAAAATAAGAATTACAGTTTATATTCTCACCTTACATATAAAAAATGCATTAAACTACATTAACATTTTATTACATATATAAATATAGTAATATATGAAAAATATTTATACATAAATAAACTTATATTATTTGTTTTATTCTTTTTTTAAATTCAAAAACCTATTTTTTTTTTCAATTATTTTACAATTAAAAGAATAAAACAGAATTATCTTTTAATTATGATTCATTTGTTTATTTATATCCCATTATAGAATATTTACATAATAGTATAGATATTTTTAAAAATATATATAAATACATTATTTATGTTCTATTCTGTATGTATTTTAAATCTAATGATGATTATCAAACATAATTTTATTTCAAGATAAATGTGTCGGTGTATTGTGTATATACTATCAAACAATTAATAGATTATGCTTTTGTAAGTAAATTGCAAATACTAAATATTATTATTTCATCGAGATTTAAAAAAAAAGTTATACATTGATTGATAAATTGTATTTATATGAATAACAAATACACGGAAATTAAATTTAGGTAATATTTCAAAATATTTCCTAAAAAAAAAAGTATGGGAAGGCGATGATATAATAATATTTTTTTAAGAATACCAGAAGAAA
Organism: Aphis gossypii; assembly: GCF_020184175.1. Lineage (NCBI taxonomy): Eukaryota > Metazoa > Arthropoda > Insecta > Hemiptera > Aphididae > Aphis > Aphis gossypii. Next base: position 428,244 of record NW_026083025.1, read on the forward strand.
TAATACTAAGTAATTAACAGCCAATATATTCAACATAATATTATAGCTTATTATAATTGAACATCTACTCCTTTGAAATGGAAAGTATATCTTTAGAGTCAAACAACCCTCAATATTGCATATCTACCTGTTCTCATGATGCATTTTTCAAATTAAAAATATAATATCAATTAGTATGTTGTAATCATGTATTTTTAAAAACATTTTAAATTATTTCTTATAATCAATTTACAAGAATTATATAATACTAAAAATGTATTTGTATTTTTAAAATATGTAAAACATTAACATTAACTTATTGCATACCAAATTTTTTTATTATTATCAAAATAAGCTCATTAATTTTTATAAAATAACATTTTTCGTACTGTAAAAATATATGAATAGTATTTTTATAATTAAGATTTTAAGTGTAATTAAGTAACTATGAATAATATAATAATGATAAGCTCGCTGAATTTTTGAATGTACTTTTTTTTTTAATGTTTACATAAAACTGTCTGAATCGTAGCCAGAATAATCAGTATTAGCTGTCATGTTTTCTGTCTTCATAAGAGATGAGTAAGACCTGAAAATGATTATATAAAAAATAAATATATATTTATTCATATTTTAATCAAGTAAGGGTAATAGTAAATAAGGGCAATTAAAACAAAATAATCATATCAAATAATATTATCATTTTTAGTGTTATAGTTTAAAAGTAAAAACATATATTGGTATTGTGCATTTATTTTCAACAAAAAAATTTGGGAATATGTAACAAAAATTCATCTGATGATACCTCATCTTTTCAAAATTATAGATAAAAAGTAGAATGTTTTGTAATCATTCTTATTTTGTACAACATATAATTCAATAATAATTATTTTTTAAAGAATCATGAATTTAATTTAAGCGCAGATGCAAAACGTAAAAAAAAAACATGGATAATATTAAATTTTCTTCATAAATATTACATTATATATTTACAATTGCCCCATTTCATCCAACTATAATACTTTATAATTACTTCAATTCAGCAGCTTCACGATTTCTACGTTCTTCTTCCTTTTTCTTTTCTAAATTAATTTTTCTTTCTGCTTTCTTCTTCTCAGCTTCTCTTCGATCCCTATCAGCTCTCTCACTCTCATAATCAATTACTATAGTTTTTTCGGTCTTTTGTAATCTATTAACTATAGTCTTCTCTTTTTTCACCTTAACCTTTTTTACCTATAGAATATAAAATTTAATGAATGTATTATTCTATTAATGTAAAACTACAAACATATTGTGTATGTATATTGTAATATATATAAATATATGTTACAGTCAAAGTGTACATAAAACATTCTCTTTTAAAAATAATTTTTAAGTTTTTTACTTTTTTTAAATGACAACATACGTTTTTAATTTAATTTTAAAGCTGAATATTTGTTAGGTTATAAAATAGTAGGAGTATTTTGATGAAAATTCAGATGAGTGGTTTATGAGTTATAAATATTTAAAGCTTAAGTGATCAGAGTAGTAGACCAACATTTTGTGGGATATCTCCATTATGTTAGGTTTATTCTTTTCACCAAAATTTTAAATACTTATCTTATGAACTACTCGTTGGAAAATTATATTTATACCTAATCTAATTATATTATTTATCTTTACAAAATATTTATACACTATACGAACAAATGGTCAAACTATGAAGAATAATGAATTATTATTAATTTTCTTAGAAATACTCTAGAATTATATAAAATAATTAATTCCATCTATTCTATCATATAAAATGACTAGAAATTGTTTATAATGACTAAATTATACATTTTGACTGTAGCATATATAAAAATAAATCCAAACATACACTACTAGAATTAACAAATGACACTTCGCCAGGTTTCATGCCTGGTAATTTTTTAAGATTTGACCACATTGTGTAGACAACTTGAACTTCAGCTAATTTGCATCCTTGAATACTGTTTGCTTTAACCAATTGGCATGCATCTTCTAATAACGGTTTAGGTATATCATCAATTGTTTGACCCTGTAAACAAAATGTATATAAATAAAACAAACTATAAATTATGCCAACAGTGTAAATCAGACATGATTATACTAAAGATGACATCACACCCACATGTATTATTTTTGTGAACTCTGTATTACATTCATACAACAAAGAAAATTTGCATTCAGTAGAAGCCATTATGTGTTATTAACTTAATATTTTCAATTGTCGAGATTAATTGTAAATTACAAAATTTCAATAAAAAAAAAAACTTAATATTTAAGAGAATTTACCTATTATCAATGTTAAAGATTAAAATGTTAATAGTGATAAGGTGTAGCATTCAATGTGTATCAATATTTTAATTTTTAAGCTAAATAAGAGCATTGTTATGTTTTAAACACTTATATTTTGCTTAAAAATAAAATCACACCTAAAACACTTCATTGTAAAAAAAAGCCATGTTAAAATAAAAATAAATTTAGTAATGATTAAATCTTTAAAAGGCGTGATATACCTAATATGGAAACGAAGTAAAATGCTATTTTATATTAAAAATACCAATGACTACAAATAAGATCAATTGTAATATTAAATACTTAGTCAACGTATTGTTTTTACATTATTAATTATGAAAAAAACTATAGTGGTTACTTATTTATATTTATTTAAGTATACTTCTACATCTACCAAATAGTTAAACAATATGTTGACTAAATATTTAACATTACAATTGATCTTATTTGTCGTCATAGGCATTTGAAATATTATAAAATGGCATTTTACTTCGTTTCCATATTATATCACGTCTTTTAAAGATTTAATCATAACTAAATTTATTTTTTTTTTAACTTAGCTTTTTTTTTACACGAAGTTATAATGAAGTGTTTTTGGTGATATCAGCTATTTTTTTTTTATAAAATAAGTCGCGATTTTATTTGACTGTATAGTACTATGGACTATGGTGTATATATTAGTAATAATGATCCAGCTAGCATTGTTGGCATTATAATATTATTATACTATATATTATATTATTATTATATTCACCGGCATCCGAGAGACCGCGCCGTCGGGTCGCCGCCGCCGTTACCGTTGCGATAAGAGTAGTGGAGATTGATAAGCGGCGGATCGGGGGACATACATATTTCGTTGCGTACGAAAAATCGGTCTTAAAAATACTTGAACTTTTTTGGTTTTAACATACAAACTATCTAACCAATCCGTTTACGAGTTCCTCTGTTCCCATCTGCACAATATTTCTGATCGATTGATACCTTATACGACTTTATATGTTTATATGTTTGCCCTGTAGGGCTGGACAATGAACTAACATAAATTAACACGGTTTTTCAATGGTAAAACTCTGGCTCCTATTATTATACGCTCGTGGATACTACGCTTTTTTTTTTTTTACTTAGCTTCGCGCCACTACTGTCGCGCTGGATATTGAAAAAAAATCTAACACTACATCACTAATAATGTTCTAATATTTGATGTTGATAACAGGTAAATTTACTCCAATATCAAAACTAACTTTTTTTATAATTGTAGTTATTATGTTCTAGTTTTCTGATTCACTGAATATAATTTTGAATAATTTCTACTGTATTTAAATAAGCAAAAAAATAGATTTGAATTAACACATTCAACTTGATCCAATTCTAAGTTATTGATAAAAAACAAACCTAGCTTTATAATTTGAATAAAATGTGGATTGAAAATTGAACATAACAACATACACAGACAAAAGATTTTAAAAATAATTCAAATATTATTAATACCTCTTTTAACCTTAGATACACATGTGCTGATGAGAGGCTATCTACATGGAACCACACATCTTCAGGTAACATATTTTCAATAAGTTCATCATCTGAAAAAAAACAAATATTAAATTAAAAATATATTGTATTTATTAAATTGTATTATTAAATAATAATTTAATTCAAATATATTTATTTCATAGGTTATACTTATATTATAACATATTTTTAATTTTAACTTTTATAATGATAATCTAAATTTAGAGGATAAAAAATACAAATGTTGATGTTAATATTAATGACAGTTAATTATCACTACAGACAAAAATTCAATATTAAAAAGAATTAATAAAATATTATTTACATTAATATAAAATACTCTAAACCAGGATGATTACTGGATGATAAAAAGGTTGGGAACACCTGCTCTAAACTGTAGTTTAGTTTTACACATTTTTAAATGGATCTTTATTCATTGCATACAAAAATTCATTATGAATACAAATGATCTGTTAGCCTTTATAACCAAGTATATATTTAACTGTTAAATAGCTAAAAGCTTAAATAAATTTAAATACTTTGAAAATATCATAGTGCATGGTATAAAGTGAAATATACTAATACACAATAGAAGCCGCTTATAAGATTTGCTGACATAAGATTCAGTTGCTTATTTGACTCAAAATTATTTAGAATGATTTAGACGTACTCAAGTATATTTTTTTTTTAAATCAGTTATAAGACTCAAATTTTGTAAAGAAAAAAGAATAAATAAACTTTTTTGATAAAATTTAAAAATAAATTGGTTTTGATAAACCAAAAATTTGTACTAATTTAAATATACTATATGAGTAATATCAGACATATTCCCAAAATACTAAAAATCATTTTAAAATTACCTAATGCATTTATTATTCAATTCAAAATCTAAAATAAAAATAAACCTCTTTAACACCTGTTGATCACAAATAAATTACCTTATATAACTTAATATGAAAATAAAATAAAATATTTATTATTTTGGTATATATTTGCGTTAAATAAGTTGTATCAATTTGCTTTGAAAAATATAATATTAAATATTTAATAAAAATGATTTTGACTTATACTAATGCAATACAATTAATTGTAAATTATAAAAAAATTCTTATTAATTGGTAATTTAAAAAGGTTATGAATTATAATCTGTTCACAAATAATATAGGTACCTACTAACATAAATACATTAATTATTAACATTACTATGTAATTTGCTTATTCAACTTATTTAAAATTCAATATAATTATTAATATATATGAAAACATTTTTATTTCATACTTAACTATTTTTTACATACATAATACAATTATGATTATAGAGCTATAAGTTCTGAATCTTACAGTTAGTTATTAAGTTGTAATAACAATGTTCATGTGTAGTATACTAGTTAGATTTAACAAATAGGTTTTTTTTCTTTTAGCACCTACCAAAATACATAAAACCTCCTATATTTAATATTTATAATTATAAATAGTTGTGATGACTAATATTTTTATTTTGCATTTTAATAACTTTAAGCTGAGGAGAGGCCACTTTCAAAACTTTTCCAATACATAACAATATACATAAAGTATATCTTATTTTAAACTATTTGATTTCTAATAAATTTAAATAGCATACATATAATGTTAAATAAATGCATTAATGCAATAATTTATGTATGAATTCAATAACATGCAATTGTTTATATTTTCTAACGTACTCGACAGAGGCCATCATTTTAAGTATCTGAATACTACGTGAATTTACCTAATTGCCTATTTACTTATTATACTCGTTGATAAAACAAACAAATGTTAATTTTTAAATTTTTTTTTAAGATTCAAACAATTGAAGGTAATCAAACTACTAAGTAGCTTCAGACTTACTTTCATAGCTGTCTACACCTCTCAGCAGCATTACAGGTGGATCAACCGCTGAAAAAAATAAAAAAAATTCATTAAGACCTGTTGAATTTATTTTACAATTGACGTACCTGTACTCGTGTACTGTAACACCATCGTATTCGGTGCAAATAAGCTGGCGGTGAAGACCTAATATGAAACTAACGAGAAACAACAAACACAATTCTTTTTCGCTGCAGATATGCGAAAGGTTTTGATCACGATGATAGTAAACGAAACACTACCGATCGACAATTAAATGTCGTGATAGATAATAAACCACAACTGGTCGTATTGAAATTTGAAGTGGAATGCAGTCGGTAATAGTAGTCCGTAATGTGACAAAATAAATTCGACAACGAAAACGTGCGACTACCGACTTGCGTGCGCCTAGTCCGCGGTTATCTACTATCAATGTGTATCAGTTATCTAACGGTTATCACAACAACTGTGGTCAGAGATAACAACTACGAAACGTTTCTGCTGGGCGAAAATTGAATTGCCTAAGTGCCATTTAACACGGCACTTTTTCATAAAATCAAAAATGTCTTAATTCCGTAAATAAATTATTGCAAAAAAAGTTTTGTGTGCATATAATATATTAACCTAGTATCAAACTTATGCGTATAAACAATAATAATATAATAGAATATGATGTGTACATTCACTTGTATTATTTAGGTACTATAATTTAATTAACATAGGTAAATCATAACTTGTTAAAAATGAAAATATCAAAAAACCTCACAAGAAAGTACTTGAGAAAAGTCTTCATGTCTTTAAATTTGACGATAAGTCAATTATTCGCTTTTAAAATTAAAACTTGTTATACAAAATAGATTCGTTACTCCCGTACCGTTCGATATGAAACAGTTTTGTGAATCTAAACATCGAGAACCACAATAACAGTTCATCGCAAATTACCATAGTAGGTAGGTATATCGGTAGAGATAATGTTACCGGAGGCAACGTAGATGAGTGAAAAAAATAATATGTAAATCTCGAGCGAGAATGCAATCTCAGACTTAATCGAATTGCGAAGGAATAACTTAATTTCCATTCGTCGGGCAATAAAGGCTTTTAATCGTCTGCTACAACGGTCAAAAAAAAAATTAATGTATCCACCATCCGGTATAATTTTTGTCAAATACATGAAATATTTCCTACTAACTAGTAGATGGCTAAGTAGGTAAGTATTCAAAAATGGCAAAAACATCTGCGTCACGTACCTCGAACCATGGCTAAATAATAAAGGTAGGTATATTTTAAGATATAAAATAAAATATTATGATCCATTTACACATGGCTGAATAGATAACCATATGAGTACGTATTTATAAGCTATGCCGCAAACATCGCGTGCGACGGCAATAGCTTACATCCCACATCTGCCACGCAATATAATAATAGATAATAATTAATTTTTAATGTTGTTCAAAATCAATAAACAGATAACTTAATATCAAATTAAAATGTTAATTTGTTATAAAAACAAAAGACTATTCTGTTCCAAAATGCCGAAAATTGTGATAGGGTGTAAAAATACATAACAAAATAAAATAAATAATCACATAGTAGTTTAAAAAATAGAAAAATAAAATTAGATTGTATTAAATTAATTTTAGAACGAGGAAGTTAAATATTAAGAAGAATATTATTCAAATTAAATGTTATTTAATACCTATACATTAAAAATCTAAAATTTATTGCAATACAGACTTGGACTTATAATATTTAATTTAATAGGTATAGGTATACATAGGTTAAAACCTAATACATTTATAATACATTTTAAACCATATAAAGTTGTATAGTAGGTAGTATTTTGTACCTACATAATATAGAACTAATAGTTCTTAACCCATTGTCTCACAATTTATTTTACTAACATGTATAAGATAATTTTCTAATTCTATTAACAATATTTATTTGTACCTAACTCTTATCTTGGATTAGTATAAAAAAATAGCGCCTAAATATTTAAATAAATTGACTTTTTCACTTTATCACTAACAATTAATGTAACTTTTATAACTTTTTTTTTATTTAAAGCATAAAGCATTAAAATGAATTTATTCCTTGAAACTAAGCATAATATTACTATTACTTGAATTAATAACTAAAATTAAATTGGGTTTATACAACATTATTGGTATTATTATAAATTAAAAAAAATACCTATATACTTTGATTTACTAATGATTAATGCCATATAATTTTAATCAAACCATATTTTTAGTTGGCGAAGTGCGAGGATAGCTTTATCTAATATCAACTTATATATTATTATTATTTATCACTTTCAATTAAGACAAGTGTATCATTAGAAAAATAAATTAATAAAACATCTAAATCCAAACCAAAAACAATATTAGTATAATTTAAAAATAACAAAGGACATAGTATGGTACCTTGTGAATTGTGGTACACTGCATTTAGTTTCAATATAATCTATCTATATCATAATAAAAAACTACAATACATTGTCAATTATATTTGTGGATCATACTAGTTTTATTATTGAGTTATACATCAATACATCATTATAGATTAAATATAATTGAATTAATATAGTAATATAGTTGTATTAATGGAAAAAATTATAAAAAATAGTTACTTTTATATTTAGTTAGATATAATTCTAACTATAAATTCAATTATACGAGTAATTGTCTAAATTTAAAATTGTGTGTGTGTGTGTGTAAAAATGATTGACATCTTACATCTGCACGTACATGTAGGTGTTATTTTATACTATACCGTTTGTTTGAGGTACTATTAATATCTTAATAGTACCACAGTATTAATTATTAATTAATATTAAGATATCAATCAAAGATGTTAAAAAGAACAATCAAAAATTATAGAAAAACTAATAATTCAACAACACTTGAGGAACTTAAGTTCGCTTATAATTATTAACAAAATTAGTTAATTAACTAGTTACTTTATATTCTTTTCATTTAACTGTTTTGAATAACATTAATTTAATTTTTATATTTTCACCATTTTTTTAGAAATTCTGTGTTCGAGTTACAATATAAAAATATGAATATATACATTAAATATAATATACTCAATGACAATAAAAAAGACAAAATTGAATAAAAAGTTATATTTGCAACACATAAAGGAGCAAAGGGCTTGTTAATTAATAATTTGTCAAACAAAATAAAATAATATTTAGTTTTTTATTCAATATTATTTAGAAAATCTATTTGGATAAGAAAAAAAATCAATTTTTTTCACTACTGTTCGTGATTTGAAGTTCTAAAAATATTGTTTTCATTTTTGTAATTTTTTACTTTTTAAACATTAAAAATTAATATTATTTAATTAAAATATTAAGGTGAAATACACAAACAATTTAAGGTGGTGATAAAGTATTTTAAAAGGTTATTTCATATTTGTTCGATGTTACTCATTAATTTCAATTGAAAATAGTTTTTTAAAATAATTTGTACACAATATAAGAAATAAAATGTTTGGAAGTATCATGCAAAACTAAATTAATAATTATTTTTTTTTAGAGCTGTTAGATTTTTGGCCATTAAAATTATTTCCTTCCATTGTTCCCTATTGTATGCTCTTTCTCCTCACTATTTATATCATTGCTTTTTTCAAAATACTTCCATCAGATCATTAAACGTGGCCTGCCCATTCTATCCTTAACCTTTTGATCAAAGCTGGGTATTAACAAATTACAAGTTAAAACGTTAAGTAAATTAACTCGTTACTATTTTTGAAATTAACTTTTAACTCAATGAGTTACTTTTTTTAAGATTAATATGTTAACTCCAAGTTAATTTTAGTCCAAAGAATAATACAAATTTTTGAACGATATTTTTTGATAAGTAGAATGTTTGATAGTTAGTTGATACTTTGATGTACCTATCATTTTAAATTTCCCCAGTAATTTTCTTGAGCATAAAGAAAAACTATCAAATAAACATTATTATGTGTCTGGAATTTTTTTTATTTTGAAAATTAGACAATGTTAACTTTAAACTAAGTTAAGTTACTTTTTTTTCAAAGTTAATGTTTAACTTAATGAGTTAACAAAAAAATATGAGTAACTTTTAGCTTAACTTAACTTTATTATTTTAAAATAACTTAACTTAACGAGTTAAATAAATAATTAACTTGCCCAGCCTTACTTTTGATGAATTGGACCATGTCTTCTCTTTTGTAGAGAAATTCAGAATAATTAAAGTATTTATATTTCTAGGATTATAAGAAAAAAGGTTGTTTTTGTCCATTTTCATTGATTTTATTGGTATTAGTAAGACTTATACTAAGATTTCACAACTATAAGTCTTAAAAAATATAAACTGCCATTGAAATAGAATTATAGAAAACTAAAGAATATAAATTTAATAATATAAATAATACCTTATATCAGAAATGGGCAACTCAAAGTAACTAGCGGGCCACTTTTAAGTACTTTAAAATCTAGCGGGCCGCAGAGCATAGGAGAAAGCAAAAAAAAAGTCCTTCAAATTTACTAACATTTATTTTTTATCTTTATTATTTATATTTACAATTATTATTTAATGTGATACTTGAGGATGAGGTTTTTCAATAGACAATTTAGTAAAATCCACTTCTATGTCTGTAGTTGAGAATTATATGAAGTAATTTTGGGCCAGTTGCCCATCCCTGCCTTATATCATTGATTTAATTAATGTTTTCAAAAGGTGATTAAATTAAAATATTGGATTTACTATATTATACTATAATATATATTCTAACTTTTTTACATTGTAACAATGATTCTAAATGTACATTAATTATTGAAGATTAGAATTTTATTTTTAATAAATAGATTACTATACATAGCAACTTTGAAACTTTATAAAATGCAGATTATTTTATAACTAATTGTCTGTAAAATAAGAATAAATATGATCATTTTGAAAAACAGATTATAGTTAGAAAAGCCTTTTAATATGTTTATGGATGTACTTAACTTAGATTAAAGTCAAAACTTATTATTATTACATAAATAAGCAAAGATATACTTAATATAAAATAATTAAACATTAAAAATTTTTATATATATATTAATATATAATTATTATAATTGTACTAGGAGTACAAATGTACAATCTTAAATTCAATGAATTCTCAAAAAATACATGAATAGTAGTTAAAATCTTAATAATTTTTATGAATATTTGTATGTATACATAAAAAAAAATTTTCTAAGTAAAACTAAGTTTGCTAAATTATTTAACAAGTACTAATTTATAACTAATTAATCACTGAATAAGGTATATTTAATTACATTTATAAATACTTAAAAATGTCCTGAGAATTTTAATAGAACATAGCATTTTTAAAACTTTTTTTTGTAGATACACATCAAAAACTAGATATAAACTCAATTAATTCAACTTAAAGTGAATAGTAACAGTATCCATATATCTATGATTAAAGCATAATAATTAAATGAATATAATATAATTAATATTATATATTATATTGCTTCAAAATTAATTGAGCAAATTTAAAACAAGTCAATTAAATCTTAAAGTTAAGTACCATAATGAAAATATTATTTTTTAAATATAAAAATTGATTAAGTAAAAATGTCTTTAATTATAATAGTAATATTTAATCGGATTCGAGTAAATCATATTTTCGATGCATTTCTGCTACAGTTACTCCTTCTAAAATAGCTAATCTTCCCAAAACTTCTTGAGTAGCATCTTTAATGTCATTGTACTTGTGTAATGCTTTCATAATGTCATCTTTTTCTTTTTTTTTCTTTTTCAGCTTTTCCAATTCTATATCTAATGATTTGTTCAGTTCATGCAAGTCCTTCTATATTAATATTAAATTTATAATCAATCATTATGTATAAAATGTTTTAAAATATTATTTAACTACATTCAATTATTATTAATGAAAAATATAATTGTTAATACATACTATTTTTTTTAAAAATTAAACAATAGCATTTGTATGATAAAAAGATAAATATAAAAAAGGAATTAAAAGATATACTTTTCCTACAGTATCTATATACAGTAAATAGTAGCATGGCTATCATCTCATTATGTCTAGACTAGAGATGGGCAACTCAAAGCTACTAGAGAGCCAGTTTTTAGAAAATTAAAATTTTACGGGCCAAAGCATAAAAAGCAAAAAATTAGTCATTCAAAATATTCATTTTAATTAGCATTTATTTTGTTTGTAATGTTAATTAACGATAAAAAAAAAAAAAAAAAAAAAAAAAAATGGTTTTTAAAATTAAATATACTATTGTCCATTACGACTTGTTTAATATGTGAGTTTTGAGGATGTGTGAACGCAGCAAGATCAACTTCTATTTCATAACATCTTATTATATGTAATTTGAAAATGTAAAATGGACCAGTTGCCTTTCTCTGGTTTAGACTATGACCAGATTGTGAAAATTGCAGGAAAAAGTAAGTAGTAAAGTTAATTGATATAATAAAATGTAAAAAAAAAAAAATAAAAATCTAGAGAAGGAATTGAAAATGGAAAATATACTGAATAGAGCATAATAAGGAATACTATACCTGTTAATGGGGAGATAAGCTGTTGTAATTTTTTTAAAAAAGCTATTAAATGGTGATTTATAAATTTATCTACACTCTAGGTAAGAGTTTGTTGCACAAAATAGTAGTTTTAACAAAAAGTGCATGTGCACAATTCAAATAATATTATAACATAATAATATTTAGTTTTTTATACAGTCTACTTAGTTAATTATACAAACATAAAAATTCTTTGTGTATCATTAATTATAGAGGATTTATCAATTAATCTTTCTTTATTTTTTTGGGGGGTTATAAGATAGAATATTTTAAAAAGGACGTAAAATCTGCATGTGTCATCTCTATCTTACACAACGTAGCCAATTCAAATACAAAATTGCTAACATTTGAAAATGTTTAGTAATCTCTTCTTAATTATTTTTTTTTATAATAATCAGGTTGTATTTATTATATTATACACTTTTGTAGTTTAAAAACATATGCAGATAAAAAAAGGTTTTCTTGATTTATCATTCATTATAAATTATATAAATTTTTATAAATTATCTTATTCAAACAATAAGTCAATAAAAATAAATTAAAAATATCATACTTTTTCTGCCAGATTGTTCATTGCTATCTTTTTATCGTTATTCATTATTCTACTTTGAATTTTCTGTATCCGTGAGTGGAGTTTTTTCTTTGTTCGTTCCCAAGTGTGAAGCAGTTGTTTGTTCGTATTGCAATCCGTATTCTTTCATACCACGCTATTTAAAATAATGATAATTATTAATTTCTTGAAATAATAATTCATTAGTTTGTTTATTTAAACATACTTTCACACAGTCTGTATACAACTCAAACACTTTATTACATCCTTCATTATTATAATGTCCATTCATATAATGTTCAGTGAACCATACATTAAAACATTCATCATATTGTTGTTTTAATTCATCGCAGTCGGGATGGAAACTATTAAGCCGATCAACTTTTGTAGGAGCAGGGCTAGAATTATTATCATCCATCTCTATTACACAAATGATAACTACATATAAGTTTCATTATTAAAAATTAATAATTTAAGAAGTGATAAAGAAAAAATTAACTATCAATGCTTAATAATAAATTTTTAGTACACATTTTCATGAATTTACAGTTTGAGCAATCAACTATTATTAAATCATAAGGTATTGTGTTAATTCTATATTTTAAAACAGTGATATACCTACATCCTTTTCTCGGGTCACATTCAACAATATTTAACTACCGAAAATGAAAATGTTAACGATTCAAAAAAATGTTTACAGACCAAAAATGTGTTAATTAAGTAGTAAGTACCTATATCAATATGAGGCTATAAAAGTTGTACATTATACTTCAAAAGATTAACTACGCGACTAAATATTAGAAAGAAAGAATTTTTTTTTTTAGGAGTGTGCCGTGTGAAATAAATGGTTGAAAATCACTACTGTAGAATACATAATATTTAAAATTGAAAATTTGAACCTGTACTTCAAAAATCCCAAGAATAGAGATGGGTATTGAAACTTAACTTAAAATACGCAGCACTGGATAATATATTAAACTGTTACATACCTAATATTTTTCTGAATGTACGTAGTAAATGGAAAACAAACTAGTGAATAATTGTGTAATGGTACTACGCGTACGAAATCGATTTTAATAATCGAGAGCCGGTGGAAATAATAATTATTAGATTGTTTTAATTATCAAAGGTTATACACTTATACTTGAGTCAAATCTATAGCGTGACATTTACTATCAATTATCATGAAAATATAATAATATGAATTAAATTATTATCTCGGTTTGTTTATAATGTTCATACTGCCGTGAAACGTCGAGATAAAAGATTTTCTTCATTTCGATGGCGCGAAACTAAAAATGATAATACGGAAATTACTACTGATAGTGTAGTGGGACAATAAGTACTATTAATTAATGAACGTCTGTCGACTGGTTTCTAGTTTTTATCGAGACACGTCCTAGTCACTTGTCAGTTATCACTATTTGTCTATTTGTCTTGGTATTTATTAGTTTAAAACTTATACATACATTCTTACGCGGCACATATTAGTACTAAAATAATACATTTATTATTTTTAAATTGTTGTGATAAAAATGTTAGCTGATGAAATAAGAAATGGTTTGTAATAAATTAAAAAGCTTATTTTGTTAATGATATTTTACGTACCTAGGTATAATACAAATATTGTTTGTACTTTGTACGTGCACAACCAAGTTACCACCTTGGCACCAAAAAAACTTTTATAAAATTGATATTCATGATAAATTATGTATACAGTTTTAAACATAATTACATAAACACATTTGTAAATAATATATACTGTAATTTAGTTCGGTATCAAGCATTTAAAACTGAAATCCTTTCCATATCTCATTGGATGACAATCGTTCGTTAGAATTCATAGCAATACAAATTTACAAAGTTTATCTTGACGTACAACATTATGGACTATAGTATTTTAATATTTACAAAATGTATAATGTATAATATAATGAAAAATAAATTATTATAATAATACTACTTAGTTAATAATTATGATGCTTTGGTACAGTATAGGTCGTTGGTGTAGGTACCTACTCTTTATAGACAACAACTTTGTATAGTTCCTAAAAATATTTCTGGACAATCTATATAATTATACAACATTTTATTGCATAATTCGCAATTTTAGTATTCAAATATAAAATAAGGTAGACTACGAGGTATCGTTTTACTGTACATAAACATAAACTGTTAAGTTGATCATTTTTATGAGTAGAGCATTAGAGTCATAGCGAAATCGATCAATTATTCTCCTTGCCACTCAATATATTTTTGTCCTTGTAAATTCTTGAATAGCCTGAAATTGTCATAAATCTATGATTTATAAATACCTAGTATAACTACTGTGCACATATTCTAAATAAAATGTATATATTATGAATATTAATAATATTTATATTTTATTTTGGCGACCCTGACCTGGGCCTATTTTAGTGTCTTGACTGCAAGCTCTGGATATATTTTATAAAAAATATGAGAGTGTCAAATTTTAATTTTTAATTTTTAAATTTTTAGTTGTCTAGACTCTACTAGATCACTGATGGCGTTAATAATCATTAATTAACTATTAAAATAACTTACCAAATAATAGTTTAAACGGAAAATAATTAACGAAGATGGATTGCTATATAAATAAAGATAATTGTTTAGTAAAAATTTGGATAATTTTAGTTTTTACCATTTAATGGTGTGTATACGATTTTAAGACGCCATTTTTCTTATGTGTTTCACATGAAACATGATTCTTAATCGCTTAAAATGTCTATCTTAACTACCTTCTATAGCAGCGTTTCTTAAACTTTTTTATTCATGGAACCCTTTTTTATGTTCACTTTAATCGTGGAACCCCTACGTTTTTTTTAGATTTTTAGCTACTTATATTAAACTTTCATCAATAAGTTATTACCGCTCTATAGATAGACTCTATACTTTGTTTCAATAGTTGTAACGCGTAAAACATTTTTTCCTGCCAGTCGTTAATCTTTAGTAAGATTTTTGAACATTTTGAAAAAAAGCACTTTAGTTTTGCGGAACACAGTTTAAGAAACGCTGTTCTATAGATATATGTATTCAATTTTCAATAGTCATTTGTAGTCTAGACGCATTACAGACGATAAAGTATCAATTTGACACGGAGATTATAAAATATACATTGTATTATTAAATTTGTTAAGGTTTTTTTTTTTGCCGGAAAAATTTACTAGAGTATACCAACTGATATGTATATAATACATTGTCATTATATTATGTCCATTTATGTTAACAAAAACGCCGTTTTTGCGACGCCACTGTTCAGATCTAGCAAAAATTATAAGTCCCGTAGGTTTAATACCCTGCTGGCTGCTGCTGTAGTGTTCGATTTTCAAACACAGAAAATAATAAAGCTTACCGACCATCTGTACATGTTTGTATAATGTATATACAGCACCTACCTCCGGCCGTGAGCTTTACATTTTTTTTTTAAATATATATTTTTTTTTTCATAATAATTTAATTATAAACTATAACCAGCCTATACTTGTGTATTTCCTATACCTGTGTATTAAACATGGTATCGGTTTCTCGTTAAATTTAAAATCGTAAACTGTTAATCACAAAGACGGAATATAACCGTGTTAAAATATCTAAACAGTAAATAAAATACTGTGTAGTTTAAGTATATAACATATATTTATTTTATATATCCTTTTACAGTACAACTATTCAATATCGTGTGTGGAATGCAGAGGTAAACTCAATTCAAAACAAACGTCGGGGAGAAGAGATGGGTTTAACATCATAGGACAACAAATACCACCCACCCTCTTACAATAACACACAGTACAATACCTTTTTGTATAGAAATATTTTGAAGATACCGTAAACATGGGGGGATCCGTCCTTTTCACCAGCAATCAACACTGCAATATAATGGTATATACGCAGTATGTTATAGTTAAAACATCTATTTATGTTAACGATCATTGTGCTATATAATAGATAGTATTACAATGAGTTCGGAATCAATCGGTCTTATTTTCATTAGTCGTTTACACGCATTATGTACTTAGTTACACAGAATATAGATACATTCGAGGTGTAGTACCTTGTGTATTGGCGTGGATATCGAGGATAGGGATTAGGGGCTTGGTCACATAAGTTTCTTCAAAATTATATCAAATTTAGTAGCTATGCCCAGACTAGACCAGACACTGATTATTGCATTTTTAGAACTTTGAAACATTAGACATTAGTTATTAGTTTATTAGGTACCTAGCTATTGTTTTTGTAAATCGTGTATTTTATTTTATTATTTTTTTTTTAATTCATCATATTTTATTGCTTGTTATTGGGATATAATAAAAGTCTATTTTACTAAAGTACTTATAAAAAGTATAAGACTATATTAAAAGTTAAATAGATTCAAAACTATTGAGTTTACATTGTAATAATAATTTAAAGGAATTTTTGTATTACTACTATAATAAAAGCAAAATATTATTATAATATCAGATAATAAACAACAAATGTATGTGACTGTTTCTAAATTTAAATTTTCTTTCTACCAAGAAGAATTGTATTGCGTTCCCATTATACATATGTTTACATCGGACATTTTCAACTCAAAATAATATAATATAATATTGGCCCTAATATAATCAGGCTTCTTTAAAAATATTTCTTGATACTGGAATCAAGGATATAAAAAATGGTTTTTACAATATTTTATTATTATTGTAATTAGTATTACCTATATATTTTACTCTTATCACTTTAAGATAATTCTGTCTATTAAATTGCAGCACTAAAATATTTAACTAGGTAGGTATTAAATTATTTAATATCATAATGCCATCATTAATACCATAGGATTTTTTTTAAATTATTTATTAATATAATTTAATTGATTTCATACAAATTATGTATTTTCTAGAGCAAACAAGTAGGTATTGAAATATCTAGATCAGTATCTGTACCTATTATTTAAATCGTAAAATTTACCAGGCATTGTTAAAGCATAAAGTAAATAACAATGCAAAGACCCACCACGAATCAATAATGCATGTAATTGCCTTTCAGGTAAATTATTAGTAAATGTTTCCTGGTTTAACTTTTAGATATTGTAATTTTATAAGTGTCTATAAAATTTTTTTGGCCCTATAAAAATACTTGAAAATTTAATACAAAGTTTCTCATAAGTTACTTTTATAGTGATTTAAAAATTATTATAATACATAGGCACAATTTTTTTTATTAGCATTTGAAGTTCAAATATTGACAAAAATTCGTCAAAATCATAAATACTTGCAAATTATTTTTTTAGGTATAATTCATAAAAGTTTTGCATAAGTAGCTAAGAGTTAAAAATTTAATACAAGATTTTTCATAAATTTAACTTACAATAATTATAAAAGAACTTAAATTTTGGTGTATTCAGGCCATTAAAACATATACCACCTTTTTTACCAACCATTGGAAATTATATCCTAGGCTGACAAATCATCTTAGTTCAGAATCGTTTTCGTATACCTACAATGATAACTATCATTGGATTCAAATTTAACACTCCTATAATATAATATATAGTGATCCACACGGTACTAATGTACAGTAGAGCAGTACCCACTTACCTGCTTTTTTTATTTTAGATTGAACGCATTGTGTGACAACAGTAACGACGAGTGAAAATAATAATAGATTCGTTGCTTAAGCTTATACAATATACATAATTCCGATTTTCTGATAAACTTAAATATATAAATTTAAAATTATAATAATTATTTTCTCATGTACTTTATTTATTATTATTTACTTACTTTTAATTTAGGTATATATTATAGTACCTTTATAATTTTTTATAAATAGTTGATTAATTTTAATTTTAATGCATACCTACTTGAATTATATTTGTGTTTTTTACATTTTAACTAGTTAAAACAATGTGTTCCAGTTTAAATATATGTTTAATTTATAGTTGAAATAATGTTTTTTTTTTGTAAAAAACATTTTAATAATTGTGAATATTACCGATAATATCCTGTTTAACTTATTAGAACAATAATTAACTGTGTAGGTATGTATAATACACACATATTTAATATCTTATAAATTGTTGGTTGGTTTGATTTAAGTTTATACATTTTAAGTGATATTATATGTTTCCAAGTTTCTTATATTATATTTTAATTTTATTGGTAGGTATCTTCTATACTTCGGTTAGATATGTATAATTATTTATTAGATTATTTATATTTTATTTAAATATTTTAAATAATCTAATATCATTTAAATATTAATTTATAGTTTTATAATCTTATGGTAATAAACGAATTTAAATCAAATGTCATTTAGTAGAAAAATTAACGATAATTTTTTCGTAACTATTGCAATTATTATAATATTATGTTAAAATAGTCATAATAGTTTCACGTTAATAACAAATAAAAGAAATATTAATTTTCTAAGTCGCCTAAAAGTTACCTAACTCTTTAGATCTGTATAATGAATCAAGTCTCTAGTAATGTATTAAAATCAATCATATTCATATAATATTAAATAGTAGGTACTAGATAATAATACCTCTAACTCCCAACAGATATTTTCTTAAACTACTTTCAAAATAGTCTCTATTTTTATAAATGATTTTTGAGCAGTCATTGCTATTACAATATGACACATGGTTTTTTCAAACAAATATAAAGTTTGTACATTACCTATACATTTTATTTTATAATTAATACCATCAGATCACATAAAATGTTTTACCAAAAATTATATTTTTTTAGTAAATCTTAATAAGATACACTATGGTCAAAGTATAAAATTCTGAAACTTAAATTTTACGGCCCCAATTACAATATCAGGAAATGCTACATCTCTATGTATGCCATAATCTATTAATAATAATATAAAACATTAAAATATATATAATTTACAAATATTAGTCAGATCCCTACAAAATATGGCTGTCATACTATGGCATTATAAAACAAAATTTATGTTAATATTAAATTTTCCAAATTCCATTTTAAAAATAATCAAATTGGTGGCTATTCTTATGTCGAAAGCATTATTTATATCTAAGTGGTTTATCGACACTAAATAATAGTCCAGAAGAATTGTTTGAATAACAAAATGAGAATTTTGTATCATTCTTCGTATTGGTATGAAGGTTTTTACAATATACCTATTATTGTAATTTGTATTTTATATCTTTCTTTTATTACTTTAAGCCATTTCCGTCTATCAAATTGCAGCATTAAAGTGTATAACTAGGTATTAAATTACCTATTTAATATCATAATGTCATCATTAATACTATACGATTATTTTTAAATTATTATTAGCATAATCTAAATCATATAAATTCCTATTACGTTTTTTCTAGTACTAATAGGAATTAAAATATCTCGAACCACATTTGTTTTATTCTGTATTATTTGAGCTGTAACATTTACCAGACATATAAAGTAAATAAGAATTCAAAGACCTTCCACGACTCTTTGATGTATATAATTGCCTTTCAGGTGAATTATTTGTAAACGACTCCTGGTTTAACACTTAGATATTGCAATTTTTTTATTATAATTTCTTTCTTTAGACATTAATTTTCATTGATCAAGGTACCTAATTTCTT
This sequence comes from Aphis gossypii, assembly GCF_020184175.1. Taxonomy (NCBI): domain Eukaryota; kingdom Metazoa; phylum Arthropoda; class Insecta; order Hemiptera; family Aphididae; genus Aphis; species Aphis gossypii. The sequence goes on from NW_026083025.1 coordinate 448,633, forward strand.
AGGCAGATGCGAAAAATGGTGTACTGTGGAGTGTAGACTATGTTTTTAATGTTTTTACAGCATGAAAACGTATTTACAACATGCCGACAAAAAATAGTACCTTTATTGCATTATCATTTATCAAACAAGCAGTCGATATTTTTGTTAACTGATAAGACTATGTTTGATAGCACTTAATAAACTGAAAAAAAACGTTTAGCTAAGAGAAACGTGAACAATCGTTAAGTCGTTTAAGAGAGTGAGTTTAATGTTTTACGTCACAGTTTTTAAGTTTATCAACGAATTGAAGGTGGATAATTAATATTACACATCAGTTGAATAATTTCATTTCAGGTAAATATTTAAACAAAAACCTTTTTTTTTTTTTGTGTGTGAAATTTGCTGATATAACCTTATAAATCAGAGGTATTCAAACTTTTTCATCCCAAGGCTCCATTGAGTCTTCACAAAATATTGACGGCTCCCAAATTAAAAATTACAAAAAAATCAATGTTTGTATGAATGTAATTTATATTTTATAATTTATACTTATTATTTATTACTCGCGACTAGTACTGCCAAACACGACATACGCACTGATAATTTAACAATGACAGTCGATGGTTACAAACTTACATATGGGATATTATTGTTATAACAATTTAACTGCTATATTGCTATAATAATAGTTACTGGTTGTAATAATAAAGTACTATAAATATAAAATTTCAATTTATCACTATCGCTATAACATTATGGAAACAAATTAAAGCTATATTTAACAAATGATTATTGTAGACAATTAAACGTTTCCTAACCGGTGTACCTCGATAATAATAATAATAAACGTTTTTCGTAAAAATATTTATTGATTTTCAATTATACAACGTGGTTCCCTTCGACAACTCACGCGACGCACAGTTTGAATACCTCTGTTATAAATTGTATCTACCTTGCTGCTGTTAAGTGTTATAATCAACAAGCAATAAGTATATACTTTTAATGTATACTTACTGTTTATTCACTACATTGTTATAAACGTTGTATTTTTTATCAGTAATTTGGACACATTATTATTTTTAATATTACATATTACCCCATCTCTACATATTTTCTTAAAAAATATTTAAAAATAGCTGTATAATTGATTTTTAAGATCAATTATAATAGCCCATCTAGTCTGATTATTATAATTTAACTTAATGTATAAAATTAGTTTTAGCTTTATTATATTGTTTAGTAATAATATTGTATGTGTATGTATAAAACTATCCAAGTAATTTATATTTATATATGTTTTAAATTTTGACCAATTATTTTTCATAATTTCCATGTATCTATTTTAGCAGCTCATTCACTTTCAAGAATTATATTCTCATCCCTGTTTATTTTTCAATTTTTCTTTCTATTTTATCACTTATACACTTCTATACGTTGAGAATAGACTTCATCCGTACGATGCCGGCTTGCTTCCTAAATGATTAATTCATTGTAAATGTTTTACCTAACACATTTGTTAGGTATCTTTATCCAATGATGTGGTTAGTCTTAACTTTTAAATTAAATTACCAGCATACCTTACATATAGATTAATAAGTGGATGCAATGAATTCCTCTTAGTTAGTGCATTAAATAAATAATTTGTGACACTTCAACATATTCATTGTAATTATAATTCACAAAATTCATCTTTAATATTATGATATAGATAATAAGTAATAATAATTGTATTATATTGTTGTATAAAAGTAGGTATTACTTTATAATGTATTGATTAAGCCGATTAAGGTGGGGGTATAGTCTAGTTTATTATCTTTAGTATAATGCCAGCCTTAATCTAGCATTAACCCCGATCAGAAATAAATTAAAGGAGATAGGAGGTCCTAATCTAATCAACTTGAGCCATCTAATTATATACTTCCATTTTCTAACTACACATCCTAATTGAGGTGAATGATAATGTAAATTGTATTATACATAAATATGGCTATGATTAATACAAAATATTCTAGATCTTTGTTAAGACTACCAGCCACTGGAAAAGACCCAAACAAAATATGCGTCCTACTGCCCTTTGGGGCCAGTAGACACTAGGCTAGCCCGACTAAACATATAGTTACTCTTGGCATGTAGTTAACGTCTGTGAATTATTAAGACCATTATCAAGCAAATGCTGTGTTGAATCGATTTCCTCCATCTGGAGAATTTGATGCATTTTCACTTCTATGCCATTATAATCTTTAATAATTAGATTTTGTGTTGATTCTCCATCGGATGTCATTGGATCTTCAGTTTGTCCAGTTATACAGCTGTTTTCAATGCAGTTTATTTTATATAGAAGTTCATATGATTTATTTTCTATTTCTGTCATATATTCCAAAATATTTTTTTCATTTAATGGCTCATTTATTTTAATTTTTAAAGGTCGACATATATACGTGTAGATCTTATCACATAACTCTTCGTACATTATTTTCATGTTATCCGTTAAATCTTGTGTTGATTTTAAAACTCGACCATTTGTTTGGACTGTCTCAAAATATTGTTTTAATATACATTCGTTATGGCTTATCCTATTATCATTTAATATTTTCTTATCAATAGCAATATTTTGATCGTGGTTTATAGAATTTTCCAAATCCAAACACTATTTATTAAAAACAATTATTAAAATTAATCAATATAATAATTAAAATTAATAATCTAAATAAAACACATTCACAAATTGTTCTAACTCAAACCTTTCTTTTATTTATCTTGTAGGTGTAATACAATTGATAATAACTTAATTGTTATACTAAAATAATAGAAAAATATCAACATGTGTATTTCAGAGGTATTAAGTTTTATCAAATTTATGAAATCACAAATCACAATTATGTAACAACTTAGCTTACTTGTTGTTCTAGGAACATTAAATGACGAAATAAACTCTTTTTATTATAATTGATTTTTAATACATTCTCTACAATCATTTTTAAATCAGTATCTCCACTTATGTGAACCAAGTGTTTCATTAATGTTATAAGTTCTTCGTTATCATTTTGTATTTTGTTTTCCTTAATATCCTCTTTACCATTGTAAATAACTTGACTATTATAACGTTCGCCATCTACATTATTTAATTAAAAATGATTTAATAATAACAATTAATAACAATTTTTATATTTTATTGTAGCTAACAATAATAGTAGGTATAAAATTGTTTACCCTTGACAGTAATATTTAAATTTGAATAACTAACAATAATTTTAAAGAGCTTACGTTTTCTTTGAAGAAATTCGCAACTTTCAAGGTCGTTTTTAAATTTATATTCTGCCATATACATTCTCAATCCTCGTTGTTTTTTTTCCATCCTACTAGTTTCTTGAAAAGCTAATAAATTAATATGCGCTTGCTCCCTAAATGAAGTTGTAATAACATTTATCTTCACAGTAAAGTATATTTGGTTAGTACAAACCTATCTTTGTTAGATTTTAATGCATTTTCACCAACACGTTTTAAAAGTTTAGCTGCTTTATTTAGTTGATACATTATCGAATCATATTTTTCTTTTTTTTTCCCTAATTGTTGAATTAATCCGTCTAATGTATGCCTTAACTCTTTTTGTTCTTTGACTTTACTGTTGTAAATACGGGTATGCTAAATCAATATTAGACGTTGATTTATTTGTTTTAATTAGTTTTGTTTTCACTTACTCTAAATAACACATTGTTCAGGTTACAATTTATTTTTGGTTCTTTGAAAGTTTTCGATTTTTGGTTTTTTAAATATTCATTTTTTTCTGAATTTTTAATTTGGCTAAGACGAATTTCTTCATTTAAAACACCTAAGTACCTATTGAAAAGTTGAAGATTTTCGTATGCTTGTGTTTTTTTATTGCATAGTTTATTGATAGCTTTTCTGTTTTTTTTATCATGTTTCATTTTTGATTTAGATAATGCAATATTAAGGTTTGTCAAAAGGTTGGTCTGTTCATTTTCTAGTCGTACAATTGCTAGTCTATTGATAAAAAATAGTTTAGATTATACCAGAGTATAGCTATTATAACTTATAACTAGGTAGGGTCCGGATTTATATGCATTTTCATATTTTTTTAACAATCTAAAAAGTAGCTAGATAAGCTACAAATTTGAATCTTAAACTAATGTGTTGGTATGCAAAATTAAATTTTTGAATATTTGAATCATTTTAAATTTTTATGCATATTTTAGCATTTTTCTAAAATAAAATGCATATTTACGAAAAAGAATAGTACATATTAAGTTATTAATACTAATACCTGTACTTAACACTATGTCTTACGCAAATCCTGTGAATGTGAAAAGAAAAAAATCATGTAATACAACTATTACAATTTATAATTAGGTACCTACACGTATTTCCGCTATAATTCACTCTAACTAAATAAAGTTTTCTTTAGGACTTAATTATTTATTAAATTATATACATTTTTAAACTAAATACATTTAATTAACATGTATTTTTATTTACATATTTTGCATATTTCGTACATTTTTAGTGCATATAATTACGGGCCCTACTTATAAGTGTAGTCATATGTTCTGTAATTCATACATTTTAACAATAATAATAAGATTAGGTTAGGTATAAAATATAGGTAAATAATTAGGTAAATATAGGTATTATTACTTATTGTTGTTACGGTACTTCATGGGCACTACATTTTTATGTAATTCTTGTCGTTTGGCAAGAAATGTATACTTCAATAAATTAGCTTGAATTATTTCACTGGTGTTTTCTTTTTTGATGAAATTTGAAGACATTATTATTTCGAAATGTAATGGTTTATATTATATTAAATAGGGTAAATATTTACTTAAAAAAAAAAAAATATTTATTAATATGACAGTTATTTTGAAATATTAATTACATAAAAAATATATATATATATACATCTTAGTTGATATGCACTATTCATAGCTATATCATATTTTGTTTAATTATTAGTATTATTTTAAGCCAGTTAATTAAATTATACTTGATTAACTTACTAACTTTAGTGCATCTTTATTATTTAGTCAATAATATCGCTGATCAGGAATACTCATATAGTTCTATAATTCTATAGGTACATAATTTATAATATTTAGTTTTTAAATAGTAAGATATTCCTCGGTTTGGATGCAACTTATTTTATACAGTTTACTTTGCTTCAAAAATAGGTACATTTCTCCTCAGCCACTAGGTAATCGATCGTGCTACGAATTTTATCAACTTACTACAGCATTAAAGCCGTATAGTTGGTTCACCGAAATACCAAATTATATTCAAATAGTCAATGTAATTATGAAGCATAAATAATATTGTTTTAAATATGCATATTTCTACGTAACTACTTATGTTGTGTGTAGACTAGTCTATAAATAGCTACGTAATGAATAATGATTATTCAAAGACGAATTTATGTCCAAAAATAATTTTAAGAAAAGCATATATATTTATAAAAACAAATAAAATAAAAAAAAGTCGGCAAGTGGGTACCGCTTTGCTGTACATTAGGGGGTGGGGTGGACCTCGGACTAGGGTAGATTAAATTTGAATGCAATGATAGGTATCATTGTATACGAAAAACGATTCTGAACGGAGATGATTTGTCAGTCTAGAATATATTATAATTAAATATTGTCATATATTCTATTTTGAAACAAATATTCCGATTTCATAAAAATTTAAAACTCAAACGCTCAAAACATTTTTCCTATAATGACGCTTAAAATTTTCTCTATAGCTTTTTGAAGCAAAACTTATGGAAAACTTAGTGTTGAATTTTTTAATGTTAGATATAAATACAAACAATTTTATGAATTTTGAACTACAAAATAATTTGCAAATATTCATGATTTTGACGAATTTTTGTCAAAATTTGAACTTCAAATGCTAATAAAAAAAAATTGTGATTATGTATTCTTATAATTTTTTAATCACTATAAGAATAACATATGAGGAACTTTGTATAAAATTTTCAAGTATTTTGATCGACACTTCAAAAGAAATTTTTCAGAAAAATTGAAAATTTCAGTTGTCTATAAATAGCTCAAAAAAACTCAAAATATTTTGAAAATTAAATCATGTAAAGAAAATGCCAATCTAAATAACTGGTAAAATTTTCAAGTATCTACGACTTATACTTTTTGAATAATAACAAATATTTAAAATCGTTTGGGATAAATCGTTGTCGTTACGCTATTTCGTAAAAATTTATAAATTCAAACGCACTTAAATATTTTCCTATAATGATGCTTCGAGTTTTCTCTATAGATACTTGAAGGAAAACTTACGGAAAACTTAATGTTGTATTTTTAATCCTTAGTTATTAACACAAACAATTTTATGATTTTTCAACTTTAAAATTACTTGCAAATTTTCGCTTTTACGACAGATTTCGTAAAAATTTGAACTATAAACGCTTATAAAAAAAAATTGTGACTAACGATTTTTAATTTTTTTTAGCTACAATAAAAACAACTCATAAGGAACCTTGTATTAAATTTTCAAAACTTTTTGGTCATCCAAAAATTTTTTATCGACACTAAGATTCTCCATAAATTTTTCTTCAAATATCTGTAAAAAAAACTCTACCGGATTCAGACAAAAAATTTTTATGAGTGTTTGAAATTTAAATTTTATTACAAAACCGCGTTAAATAACGGTTTAGCCTCAAACGATTTTTGAGATTTGTTGTTATTCAAATAGTATAAGTCGTAAATACTTAAAAATTTTACCAGTTATTTAAATTGTCATTTTCTTTACGTGATTTGATTTTCAAAATATTTTGACTTTTTTTGAGCTATTGATAGACAAATGAAATTTTCAATTTTCCTAAGAATTTTTTTTTGAAGTGTCGATAAATTTTTTTTGGCGGAATCAAAATATTTGAAAAATTAATACAAAGTTCCTCATAAGTTATTCTCATAGTGATAAAAAAATTATAAGAATACATAGGCACAATTTTTTTTTATTAGCATTTGAAGTTCAAATTTTGACAAAAACTCTTCAAAATCATGAATATTTGCAAATTATTTTGTGTAGTTCAAAATTCATAAAATTGTTTTTATTTATATCTAACGTTAAATATTTAGAAAATTTGTCAGTCTAGACTGACAAATCATCTCCGTTTAGAATCGTTTTTCGTATACAATGATACCTATTATTGCATTCAAATTTAACCTACCCTAGTCCGAGGTCCACCCCACCCCCTAATGTACAGCCGAGCGGTACTCACTTGCTGACTTTTTTTTTGGTAGAAATTTAATAAAAAGGGGATATTAAAGGCATTAACACATGTCTCTGTTGCGTCCCGACCGTTCGATATATACATCAACGCGTGGAATAAATATGTCGTGGTAACTAAGTGTGTATTAAAATAATAACTTGAAATAATAACTTACACGATTAAATATAGATAAGCTTAATATTAAATAGAATTTGAGAGGTGTTACGATTTGTCTCCAAATACTGATATCAAAACCGTGAGTGATGTTACGACCTGCCTCTGAGTGTCTGTGATATCTCTAACCGCTTGCCGAGCTCTTGCCTCGGTTTCCCTTTTATATGATTTGTCTTAAAAGAGTGGGTGGTGATTCTGTTATACTCAGGGTCTCGAAATGTGTATTCTTATACGTTATTCTTATCGAAGAGACATCGAGTTTTGACTTTTTAACAAAGAGACGTGTGTTTTTACTTTAATCGTTAAATTATTTCATTAATAAGATATTCCACACTCGTGTCCTGTACTGGCTGCCTGCAGTATTAATTATTTTTTGTAAAATGTGTTATCGCACCACCTTATATGCAATATCAGTACGAATAATACCGTAACATCTCAAATGATTATGATTTTTTTTTTTTAATGATTGATTATTATGAAAAATTAAATTTAACTGACCTATGATTAAAAGCATTTAAATACAATATAGCAGGGGTGGCCAAACAGTCGATCATGTTAGAATTTATTTTTAGGGTCACGCACCATATATTTCTTAATAATTAAATAATATTATAATATATAATATAATAATATTATAATATAATATTATAATATTATTAATTATTTAATAATAAAAAAAGAAATTCTCCGAAAGTCGATCCTCTAAGGTGAAGTATATTTTTAGTAGATCATGTCCAAAAAAAGGTTGGCCATCCCTGCAATATAGGTATTATTTAATTGTTGTTCCGCTGTGTTGTGTCAATCGAGTTTTCTTTCTTAACTGACATCAGCGCGCACACGACGCCTGCAACCGGCTGGGGTTGCCATAATTCTTGTTGCAGAATAATGAAATAATTTTTTATAGTTTGCGAATGAGTCTAAAGACGTCCTTATTTTATTCTGCGGCCGTAAAATAAAACAGCTCGTCACGAAAAACAAAGCGAATAAGTATAGTCTCAGTTACAGCTAATCAATTTTTTCCAAACTGATCGTCAAAAAAAAAAAAATTATGGTTATTATGTTTTAGACATAATAAATATTTATATTTTAAATTTGGGCATGCTTCAGCAGAAGATTACTTTTAAATTTTAATAAATACAATACATTAACAATAATGTATTACGAGGAGAAAGATCAAATATTAATTTAAACATTTTGAAAATTGTTTTAAAGATTTTTATTTTAGTTTTCTTCTTGAATTATACCATTAAAAAAATATAAGTATCTACATATTATTAAATATCAAACAAGAGTACGGTGTATTTGATGTTACCACTTTTGGTTAACAGTAAAATTGAGTTCTGTAGAACTAAGTTTGTGTTGTTCAATTTAATATTAGAGTAAAATATAAGAGTGACTGCATGTAAAGCATAACATGAAAATATAAGTTGCCAAGTTGGTATAAACGTAACATACGTATCTAATTTTGTGTTGTAGAACTTGTTGCTAAAAAAATTAAAATATTATAAAAATACAATGAGAGAATAAGTTTAAGTGTTATTTTCATTTTCGACATCATATTAATTATACAAGGTAGCTTTTTTTGCAATTAAATGAAATTAAAAATAGAAAAGGGGAAATATTAATTTACGTCAATGGGAAGTTAAGAGTTGTCTTATTTAAAAATTTCGCCACACTTTGATATATTATGTAAGAAATATCAGTTTCAAATTTCTCCTTTAAGAATTAAATTTTGTTTTATGTTACATTTTTCTTTGTTATTTTTAAGTTTATAATGAAACCTTTACATTATCAATTAAATATAAATATTTAATATTATCCATTATTCTCATTTTTTTTTTTTATTGTGTGTTACAAAGTATAAAAGTGTCTCCATAATACAAAAGTTGAGAAACACTGAATTATACACATTATATGTTTATACGGTTTGCAATACCTATTGATTTTATTGTCATCCCCGCGTTGTTTGCTTTTAGCTAGAAATTGGTATAGGGACGCCACGGTTCATTGTGTTGTCGGACCAATGGCCAATGGATTAAATATTATTTTGGGGTAAGGTTTTAAATTTTAGAATATAATTTTGAGGAGATCGCTTAACGTGACGTTATTTAGGTATGAAAATAAAATATAAATACTTAAAAATACAGTTTTGTTAAGAACATATACACATTAAACATAATTTAAATAAAGTTGCAACAACAACAAAAATAGGTTGATATTTAATTTAAAAATATTATATTAAAACAAATGTGAATGTTTAAATATATGTATAGTGTATACTATAATTAATAATTAAAGTATACACTATACATATTATTCATTGTGGTAATAATGTTCATAAATGATTAACAAGTTTTTATTTTTTTTTTTATTCTATAACTGAAAAGTAATCGGCAGATAGCAGTTAAACTTGTAGTTGATTTGTCTTGTTTACTTATTTGATATAGTCGAAATAGTTACTAATACTAAAATATATATTTTAAATTTTTTATTTATATTAACTATCAACCTATTTAAGTAATTTTATTGAACTAATTTGTATATTTTATCAAAATAAGTGTAGACGTATAATATAAACGCTATAGATATACGCTATAAGTATTTAAATGTTAAAAGATTAATAATAATATATTCCTACAATTACATTATTATAATATGTAGCTTAAAATATTAAATAATCCTATATAGCCATAATAATTTATTTGTGAATTATTAACAATTTGTTCCACGATAATTTAATATGATTATAATAATAAGGCCCTTCGTTGAATATTCTATTATTATACTTAACATGATAGTTGACGAGCACTTTGAAGTTGACAAACACCTAACACTCGAGGTCCCGGGCATTTTATCATCTCATTCGGTCATTCACCCTTTGCTGATTCAGCCCCTAACAGTCGCACGTGTCGGTGCTGGGAAGGAATGCGTCGAGGAATCCACAAATATTTAGACGGTGCGTGACATCGAGCTACAACGTTTCCGAGCCCGCGCAGGCGCTAAATCAGTGACGACGACAGCGATGGTCCTGCAAGCTGCAACACCCTTAACACTAGTATTCTGTTGGGCGTGGTGAATTGCGATCGTCGTTTCTGTCGTTGTAGAACTGCTTAAGTCTGTCTCGAACGTTTACATATATATATATAGTTTCGTGATTATTTGTGGTAAGTCACGTTGTAAAACACATACAACGTTTGTCGGATCCATTATTGGTTAAACAATAACAACATAATTAATAAATTAGAAAAAAAAATGCTACTTTCATTATTTAAATTAATTTATTTACGTAATTGTCTACAATATTATCGTTATTACTTTTTTTTTGGTAATGATTCTATGTACATTACCACATTTTATTAATAATACATTTTTGTATTATTTTTAAAAAATTATAAAATCATTTAAAATAAGTTCTTATTGGTTACTTTTTAAATATTTATACGTTTTTTTTTTTTTTTTAAGTGTCATAAACAAAACTAATATAATATGGGTATAAAATTATAACACTTCTAAAAAAAATACGTATAAATATTCAAAAAGTAACCAATAAGAACTAATTTTAAATGATTTTTTAAATTTTTTTAAATGACAAAAAAATATTATTATTTATTAAAATTGAAATGGCTCTTATTCAGTCAATTTCAAATTTAGAACCTTAATACATCAAAATTGCTTAAAAAAATTGATCTATCCAAATATGGTGTTCAAAATAGGTGTTGCTATTAGAAAAAAGTTTTTACTGAGTATGCGCAGACCAAAATTTCAAAAAAATTTGAAATGTATCGAAAAATGTGTATTTATAACACAAGTCTATAAAAAAAAAAAAAAAATCGATTTATTTCAAAAAATCCGACCGAGAAATTCAGTGTTCCCTAAATTGGTGAACACACTGTTTATATTATATATTATCAAAATTATGAAAATGTGATCGTTTTATAATGAAAAATGCATATAACTTATAACTTACCTCTAAGGGCTTAAAATTGTAAAATTACTAACTTTTTTATTTACTATACTATTATTGACTAAAGACTTAATATATTAATACAGTAATAATTATATAATTTGTATTTGTATTTTTTTATTTTATTTTTTTGATTTAATGATGATCAAATTTAATACAGTCAAAATTATGATATAAAATATTTTAAAAATTAATCTTCTTCTTTGGATTTTTACAGGCCTTTAAGGCCCATTGCCGCAACAACATATTGTCTCCAATCTTCTCTATCTTGTGCCGTTTCTTCAGCATTCCTTACTCCCAGCATTTTCAGGTCTTATTTTATTCTATCTGTCCATCTTTGTCTAGGTCGTCCTCTGGGTCTCTTTGCGGTTGGTTTCCATGCAGTTATATGTCCGATTAGTCCTTTTGATCTCCATACATGTCCGGCCCAGCATATTCGGGCGCTTTTCAAGATCCCAACAATATTGGGTTCGTTATATAGTTCTATATTGCTTCGTGTTTCATATTCTCCTTCATTGTTTTTCTTTGGGCCAAATATCTTCCTCAAGATCTTTCTCTCAAACACTTCTAACTTTTTTTCATCTGACTTTGTCGTCGCCAAAGTACTGCTTGCATACAGAGCTACTGGCCTGACTAGAACTTTATATAATGTTACTTTGGATTTTCTTGATAATAGTTTTGACTTGAACAATGGTAAAGTCCATAGTAACACCTGTTCGCTGCGATGAGCCGTTAGGTTAGGAAGCTTTCACTTCTTCTTGGCTATTAGCATCTTCATTAATATCTGCACCTAAGTATTTAAAATTTCCTACCCTTTCAAACGTGTACTCATTTACTTTCAAGGAGTCTGATCTGTGATTGTGTCTAGATACTATCATGTATTTTGTCTTTGTCTCATTTATTTTTAAGCCAATTTTTTTCCCTCCTTTAGCAATATATCTGTTGTGTTTTTTAGGTCGTTAACTGTTTCGACTAATAAGACTATATCATCAGCGTAAGCAACGGCTGTTAGATGTTGACTGTCTTTTATTTCTATGCCCTTTGCTTGGGATATTACTGTCCTCATAACTGATTCTAAAGCGATGTTGAACAGTGCAGGCGATAGAGCGTCACCTTGTCTGAGTCCAGTCGTCACCGGAAACTCCTCAGATAATTCTCCTCCAAAATAAATTTTACTCTTGGAATTGTTTTGGAATCTTGTTTTACGATGTGTATTTGATCTAATGTTGATTTTCCTAACATAAAACCAGCTTGGTATTTTCCAATTATTTCTTTGATGTATGGGTTTATTCTAGTCAGTAGTATGTTGGACAATAGTTTATATGAAGTATTGAGTAGTGAAATCCCTCTATAATTTTCACACTCCATGATGTCTCCCTTTTGGTGTATAGGGTAAATGATGGATATACGCCATGCTTCGGGTATCTCCTCATGTTCCCAGATTTTGTTCATAAGTTTGTGTAGCTGGTTCAGCAGACCTTGACCTTTTTAAAAATTAATAAAGTTTAAATTATCAACAAGGTTAGGTTTAAATTAAAGTTATCTGACCAAGTATAGGCTAAATTTTCATTAAGCTATCCTATTTAATAATTTTAGTTCCTATTCTATAAATGTAATAATAAATAAATTAATACTAATCCATTGTTTTCAGATATTTTTTAAAATTATGTCGGATCAAAAAGAATCTATTAATCTACAAGAAAAGAGTAACACTAATCTTAAAATATATAAAGAAGATTCTAGGAAAAGTAAGAACACCTATCATAGTTAGTTTTTATTGGTATTTACTTTAAAGGGTAAAATGTTTGATAAAGTTGCTGTTGAACTGAATCTGGAAGACAAAACAAGAATTGACAGTAAATCTAAGCCAGACAAAGGAACATTAAGAAATGATAAAGAGTCTGATAAAAGTAAAAATACTTCATTAAAGTATGTTTTTTATTGATATTAATGATGATACATAAAATTTTTGTTGTAGTTGAAATTGAACAAAAACTCAAAGAGCAAGCTTTTTCTGACAAAACTTTGAAGCAAGATGATGAAACAGGCAATAAAGAGTCTGTAAAAAGTAAGAATATATAATTTTAATATGTTTTAATTAAGTTACAAAAGTTAACAGGTAAAATGTTAAATATAGTTGGTGATACTGAACAAAAACGTGAAGAGCAAGATTTTTCTGACAAGACATCTATGCAAGATGATGAAACAGGCAATAAAGAATCTGTAGAAAGTAAGAACATATAATTTTAATATGTTTTAATTAAGTTACAAAAGTTAACAGGTAAAATGTTAAATATAGTTGGTGATACTGAACAAAAACGTGAAGAGCAAGATTTTTCTGACAAGACATCTATGCAAGATGATGAAACAGGCAATAAAGAATCTGTAGAAAGTAAGAACATATAATTTAGTTTAGTTTTAATTTATGTTACTAAAAGTAACAAGTAAAATGTTAAATATAGTTGGTGATACTGAACAAAAACGTGAAGAGCAAGATTTTTCTGACAAGACATCTATGCAAGATAATGAAACAGACAATAAAGGGTCTGCAATAAGTAAGAACATATAATTTAGTTAAGTTTTAATTTATGTTACAAAAAGTAACAAATAAAATGTTAAATATAGTTGGTGAAACTGAACAAAAACTCAATGAGCAAGCTTTTTCTGACAAAACTTTGAAGCAAGATGATGAAACAGGCAATAAAGAGTCTGTAAAAAGTAAGAATATATAATTTTAATATGTTTTAATTAAGTTACAAAAGTTAACAGGTAAAATGTTAAATATAGTTGGTGAAACTGAACAAAAACTCAATGAGCAAGCTTTTTCTGACAAAACTTTGAAGCAAGATGATGAAACAGGCAATAAAGAGTCTGTAAAAAGTAAGAATATATAATTTTAATATGTTTTAATTAAGTTACAAAAGTTAACAGGTAAAATGTTAAATATAGTTGGTGAAACTGAACAAAAACTCAATGAGCAAGCTTTTTCTGACAAAACTTTGAAGCAAGATGATGAAACAGGCAATAAAGAGTCTGTAAAAAGTAAGAATATATAATTTTAATATGTTTTAATTAAGTTACAAAAGTTAACAGGTAAAATGTTAAATATAGTTGGTGTGAAATGAAACTGAACAAAAACTCAAAGAGCAAGCTTTTTCTGACAAAACTTTGAAGCAAGATGATGAAACAGGCAATAAAGAGTCTGTAAAAAGTAAGAATATATAATTTTAATATGTTTTAATTAAGTTACAAAAGTTAACAGGTAAAATGTTAAATATAGTTGGTGAAACTGAACAAAAACTCAATGAGCAAGCTTTTTCTGACAAAACTTTGAAGCAAGATGATGAAACAGGCAATAAAAAGTCTGTAAAAAGTAAGAATACATAGCTTTGTTTTTAGCAATATAAAAAATAATAGTCAAAACAATGAGCTTTTCTAAATCTAATCATATCTATTTATATTTCTTTAAATTAAATGAAATTAATATTATATATTTCCATAAGTACATTTATTTTAGATTTAAGTAACAAGAGTTATAATTTACATATAAATACAATCTGCATTAACACACTAAAATGTTAGTTTTTATCAAAAGGTTAGCAGCTGAATTTTATTTATTTTCTGCTTTCAAATAGTTTATATTGATCACTAATACATATTCTATTCTAGAATATATTATGATTATTTAAGATAGATGCATGATGGAATCAGGAGTGTCAGAAGTTTTTAGATTGAAATTTACA
The DNA here is from genome assembly GCF_020184175.1 of Aphis gossypii. Lineage (NCBI taxonomy): Eukaryota > Metazoa > Arthropoda > Insecta > Hemiptera > Aphididae > Aphis > Aphis gossypii. Next base: position 463,730 of record NW_026083025.1, read on the forward strand.
TTTAACTCTAGTATCTTAGTTTTACAGTTACCTTGGTATTGAATCACTGGTTGATTGTATGAAATAAAGCAATATGTGCTCCCTAAGTAATTTAGTCATTGGTACTATTAACTTCCTGATAATATCTATTAACTCTCTGAAATAAATATTTAAGTATCTTCATGCTCCACTCGTTATATTGCTTTTTTCAAATGGTGACCAGATTATTAAAAACAAAAACCGGGACAAATAAAACATGTTTCATAAAGAAAATAATATTTTGAATAAAACAAATGTATAATTCAGATAGGTATTTTAATTTATAATCTGAATTATGTAATTTTAGGACGTATAATATTTTTAAATTTATTGTTAATCATGTTTGGAATTTGTTTCATAAGTTTCAACAGTTCATTTTGGTTTAAAACGAAATTATAAAATTCTGAACTACAAATTTTAAATTTAATGTGAATTTGTAAAGTTACTTCAATTGTTTCTATTTTCATTCAATTTATTTAATCTGCCTACTGAATATGCATATGGGAAAATATTCTTTCTATGTTTGCATTATGAGCTAGAATAGCAAATATTTATTGATACAGTTTCAGTAATTCGGAATACTGCTCTCAACTGTCATAATTTTTTTAAGAATTTATCCACTTATCATAACAGAATACCATACCATTCCATTTATTTAATTGTTTTTCCTATATTGTCTTTAATCCAACTGTTTGATCAAATAATTTAGAATCATCAATGTTATTGCTGGTTTTTTTTCATATAAAGACATGTACTTTCAACTTTTTCCCATTGTGGTAGTGTGTTTAAGTTCATCCAAGAAATTATAGACATTATTGATAATGGCTGAATCAATTTTTTTTTAATAATCATATTAAGCTGTTTTAATAAAATTCAATTACTTCAGAATTAAAATTTTTAAAATTATTTTTTGAAATTTCATCTGCTTGAAGTAGTGATTTCTAACTTAGAGGTATAAATTTTCTTTTATGTTGTTTATCTATTATTTTTGCAGTTTCTTTTAATGTACCAGTTACTTCAATCATACTTTTTTCAATTTCTTAATATCATTTTGAAAAATGCTTAGTCGACTATGTATAAATATTAAGCAAATTTCACCCATAGAATCAGTAGAAAATTTTGTAATTGTTTTTCTATTGCCGGAAAAGGAGATAACTAACGAGTTTTTGAATGACTTAGTATTTAAAAGTAATTTTGCACATAAAAATCACAAAATTCTTTAAAATCTCTCTGTTTAGTGTATATAGAAAAATAATTGAAAAATGTTATGACTTTTGTTTCTGTATCAAATGATAAAATATCTTTACAATTATGCATTATATATGATTGGCATCGTATTCTCATTAATGGTTGGTTTTAACTTAACATTAATAAAAACATTATTTTTCCCTTGCCTTTTAAACCTCAAAAATTAGTGTTTGTATTGTCACCCCAAAATGCTATGCACTTTTTATTATCAAGTAAGAGTGTTTTGAGAGTATTTTTACAAAAAAAAGAAATTGTATCTGAAGTTTCATTCGGTAAGGAATCTGCTTTCAAAAGTTTATATTGAATATCATTATATTTATCAAAATATTGAAGAATAAAGGAATAATTTGATTGCTTCATGATTATGAGAGTCAGTAGCTATACTATAAAAAGATATTTCACTTATTTCTTTTACAATTTGTTTGACACTAAATGGTGCAAGAACATAAGTATTCAAAGAGGCTGTTTTTGTTCTGGCTGATGAACCTTCAGTGCCATTTTTGAAGCTGCATATAAAATGTGCATTAATTTGGCGAAACATACGCTGATATAAAACTTTGGTTATGAAGTACAGTATGGTAAGCTTGAGTAAATTGGCTGTATAAACCTAAGTTTCTTCATTTGAATTAGGTTTTACAGAAAAATTACTTGATTTTTTTTTTTCAAAGACCGACTACACTTATTTTTAATTTATATTTTTTTGATTTTAAATGATTTATAATATCTCAGATCAACTACCATGTTCAATAATTAAAAATGAATGGTACAGTATGCATTCGACTTTTGTTTCATAACGACCTTTTTTTATTTTTTTATGAAATCCCATTCTTTAGAATAATCACTTTTATAAGTACATTGACGTTTAGGCATATATTAAATTATTATAGTAAAAAATTAAATAGATTAGGATAAATGAGTACAAACACCAAGAAATAATAAAGAATAAACTGTTGTGATCACACACATCTTACAACTCAACTTTACTGATGGTTTAATACGTAATTATTTTATAACTAATTATTATTATTCATCATATCAATGTTTATTGACTGTTGCTTATCATCTGTATGAAATTTTCAAATACGAACAAATAAATTCTATAAACAGATTGGATGAATTGAAAGTGACTTACATCCAATATTATCCTCGCATGTTTACACAAACTAATAAATAATATGATAAAAACTAGAAAACATAAGATACCATAACATTTTTATAAATTTTAACATAATTTAATATGAATTCATATTAATACATTGAACCGGGATATATTGAAGTCCTGTTAAAGATTTTTAGGATGACTGGAGAAATTTTTAAAAACCAGGACACCTTACTTTTTCTACAGAATTAATTAAGCGGATTAGATAACGGCCTCCTTATAAGAATTATTAGTACTTGCCAATATATTTTCCTTGTATTTTTTATAATTATTTTTCAAAGTTATGTTTATATTAATGGCATACTAATTATTATTATAATATATGTAATGTTACTAGCCCTCTGGTCTAGTAAATGAAACAAAACTCAACTGTGTTTGGTGTTTCTATAAAAACAATTAAAGTTTATTGATTATATAATATATTATATTAATTATTGTACATTAAATTTCATAATTTACTTACCTATAAAAACAATAAAGAAACAACATTTAAAGCCCTTATTTCTGATTGTTTCTTTACTTGTTAAACAGGTGCTTATAATAATATAATAATAACATGGTTTTTAAAATAAATAAATATTATAATAAAAAATGTTCATACTGTTAACATGATAATATAAATAATATGATAGAACATTACATTAATAATAATTAATATATGATATGAGCATTACAATAATAATACTTAATATGGTTGTGGCGACCTCTAGCAGTTTGGTCGGTAGAGCAAACCATACATATTAAAGGAAAACAATCATGTGTGACATAGTTTTCTTTACACACATATATATATATATAATATATATATATATATTTTTATCCTATACATTTTATACACTTTTACTTTTGGGTAATTCTGTAATTTTTTAAAATGTTTGATTTAGTTGATGGTGAACTGATACCCGAAGACAAAATATTTATAGACAATAAACCTAGAGCAGAGGATGGAGAATCGATTGCTCTTAAAATTAACATCCAAGAATCTGGTGAAAGTAAATTTTTATTTGACTTTATTGAATTAATTTTATTGATAATAATCATAAATATGATATTTAATTTAGGTACACCCAACCTATCACTTGAAAATAAAGAGTTGGTTGATAATAAAGAATCTGTTGAAAGTAAGAACATCTTGTCAAATAAGTTTTTAATTGTATAATTAAAAAAAATACAACTTTTGATTTAGGAATTAATAAAAATTTGCTAGAAGACAAAACGTGCATTTACAATAAACCTGATTCAGAAAATGGACTACCGCCAACTACTACTGTTGAGAAACATGTCAATGAAATGTTGCCATATATCCTTATACCATTGGAAGAGACTGTAAGCAATAGAAAGCGTTACCAAAATCAGAACGAAACGTCAAACGAATATGAAAATTCTTTTTTTAAGAAAATAAAATTTGAAGTTACAAATGATAATCAGTTTCAAGAGATGTGGAAGAGTCTTCAACAAAACTCTTCAAATTTTGATGGATGGGTTAATATATTACATGTGGTTAATTGCCAAAATATTGTAGTTAACGCTAGAATGGCTTACTCTAAATTTTTAGAACTATATCCACTTTGTTACGGTTATTGGAAAAAATATGCTAATTTTGAAAAAAGAAATAATAATTTACCAGAGTTTAAAAAAGTATTAGAAAATGGTTTAAATGCCATTCCTAGAAGTGTTGACTTATGGATTTATTACATGTCATATCTTAGATTGGAACGTAGTAATGAAAAGGAGCATATTCGTTATCAGTTCGAAAGAAGTTTGAAAATGTGTGGATTTGATTATCGTTCTGATCAGCTATGGCATGATTACATATCATGGGAAGTAGAGAAAAATGAATTATCTAATGCAGTTAATTTATACTATCGTCTTCTTCGTGTACCAACTTCGAACTATTTAAAAAATTTCTTCAAATTTCAAGAGTTTATATTCAAAAAATTACCAGAAAAATATTTAGGTCTACCAGATTTTCTCGAAAGACGAAGTTTAATAATTACAGAACTTGAACAAAGCAATAGTAGAGAGTCGTTGGGTGAAGATTCTATACCACCCGGTGAAGATTCGACACAGATAGCTGAAATTACCGAAATTAGTATAGTGTCTGCATTAAGGATTCAGATTATTGAATTATGGTACAGTATTCACAAGGAAACTGCTAAAGAATTTGAAAGTAGACAAATATTTGAGGAAAATATACGAAGAAATCACTTTCATGTAAAGGAGTTGGAGTCTGATCAGGTAAAAAATTGGGAAAACTATATTAAGTTCGAGAGAAAAGAGGGAAACCATGAACGCATTATTTTTCTCTATGAAAGATGTTTGATAACTTGTGCTTCAAAGGAAGGACTTTGGTTAAATTATTTGGAATATTTATCTTCTGAAAATTTTAGTGATACTAATTTGTTAGTTGACGTATTCAAAAGATCATTATTCCATCATCCAAAGTCACTCTCACTAAATTTAAAATATTTTGATTTTTCCGAGAAGAAAGGTTGGATTGAAAAAGCTATTGAAACAATAACACAAATTGGGTTCATTTATCCAAATGCAAAGGATGTTGTTATTAGAATGATAAATTTAGCTAGAAGAAAGCAAGATGGGACCTTAAAAACTTTATTTGAGCATCATTTAAAATGTCCTCATTCAAAGTCTTTTTCCAGTTATATTGCTGTAAAATATGCACGTTTCGTTTGGAAACACGATTGTCAGTTAAATCTTGCGTTTGATATTATAAATGATACCATACAAAATAATAGCATCAGTGTCAATGATAATCTTGAGATTTATTTAATGTATGTTGAATTGCAAATGGAATTAAATCCAAAAGATCATGTATTGGTTATAAAAACAATTGATGATATAATATTGGAATGTCAAATAAATAAGCAAAAACTTATATTTTCAAAAAAAAAAGTGGAATACATCGAAGATTATATTCAAGACTATGAAATATTACGTTTAGCTAAGATTGAATACAAGAATTTAAAAAGTTTAAATTCTAAAAAGAAAAGGTCAATACATTTAAGTATTTCAATGGAATAATAACATGGAAAACCAGCTAATTCACACCTATATATCTCATAATTTATTAAGCACTTATCTAAATTTCTAGAAAATTAATTGATTTACAAAAAATCATTTACCATGTACCTGGTTAAAAAATATTAGGTAAAAAATATTATTAATGAAACATTTTATTGTTTACTAATTATATATAATTATTATGTTACTGTCAAAGTGAATAACTCGAGCATTTTAACACAAATGCATTTAAAAAAAAAATACATAATAAATACATTATATTTGGGAAAAGCTGATATTGCATACTGTCCCCAGTTGGACGCAATGCAATTTTTTTTTTTATTATCTATATTAGTAGAATTCTTTTAAACACATGTCTCTATAATAATAAGATTATCAATTATGTTTTTTAACTTTGGTTTCAAAGTAATGTCTGTATTATAATACTGTGTTTGACGTTGATATCTTATAATATAGTGAAAATGATAATTTACATGCATATTGCATTTTTATTGGGATATGACAAATGTATTACGAATAACAATGATCAACTTTAGACCAGTTAAAAGTGTTTAAACTACATAATTCAACTGATTGGTCTTGATTCTTCTGTTTTGTCTCATAATTTTTTAAAATTGTATGAAAAATTAAATATTCTTTTGAATAGAATAATTCAAATATTGTGTCTGGGTCAAGTTGAAACACAATGAAATATTATTTTTTATTATTGTTTTATACTAACTGATCATGCAGTGTTGGTAGCGAAAAATTAAATAACTGTTAAATGTATCCTTTCTTAAGTTCCGTTAAATTTACAATGCCTGTGCAAAGTGAATGATTATTCACATTATATCCATTAAAATTTAACACTGTACTACAATGCCCAAAAATACACTTTGACTATTTTTACACTTTGATTATAACATTTATTTACAAGCATATTACCTTTATTTAAAAGTTATTTAGAGATTTTATTATTATTTATATGATTATATATATAAGTATGTACATTATATTAAGTGTGCTAATTAACATATACCTACAATTTAATTAATAATTTAATAAAATCAAACTTTTTTGTCTTTATATAAAAATAATGTACAATATTTCAATTGATGTATAAATGAATCTTACATAATTTGAAGAATATATTTCCTATACTCTAAAATTTAATACCTAGGAAATACTATAAAACTTGATTATTATAAAGACATTATTTATCAATAAATTTTTTTTTTAAGTTCCAGAGAACGCAATTGTTTTTTTTTTTTATTATTATTTTATTATTTACAGACTGGCTTCTATAATGATCATGTGGAAATGTTGGCTTATAAATGTGTAGATGAAAATTATTTTATTATGATTAGTTATGCAATTATACTTCTTTAAATTATTTAAACACTACATTAATCTTGTAAATTATAATTAATGATTTGATTAATTTAAATATAAATAGTATAAGATAATATTAGATTCTGAATTTTATCATGATGTATTTTTTTTCTTTTGTACACAATAAGTTGTCAATAAATTGCATTAAATTTAAAAAATGAGGATGGTGTTGGATATAAAATACTTAAAATTGACCAGTATTTATTTTTATAATTGAAAAATTCAACGATAAATTAAGGAAAACAGGAGTTGCTATGAAAATCTATTATTTCACAAAAAAGATTTTGTTATTTTTTTATGCAACTAAAACAAATAACTGTAAATACTTGAAATTATCATCTTGTATTAAATTATTAAAATATTTCATTTATTTCTGAGCTCTATAAGTTATTTAATTTTCAATTAAAAAATATAAAAACTCAATAATCACAATGTTTTTTTATAAGCGTTTAAAGTTAGAATTTTGACAGTATCACTAAAAATAGTAAATTAATTTGTAGTAAGAAATTCATAAAAAAATTTATTTTTATAGCTATATGTAGAAAAAAAATTACCAGAAAGCCAAAGCTAAATTAATTTTTTATGAGTATTTCAGGTTTAAATATTTATAACATTCAACATTTACCCGTAAAATAATTATTTATCCTCAATCAATTATTGATAATCTATTATATTTTTAAAAAAAAAAATTAATAAATAATAATAATAACAGTAGATATATGAAATTTTCATTTAATGTTTATAGTTTAATTTTCATAGTACAATAAAATGATAAAGTAATTTTAACTCTTTTTGAGGCATGGAATTTTTTTTTTTTTATGCCGATAAAAAAAAATTATTTGTTAGATCACAATTCTTGAAAATTTAATACGAAATCCCACATAGGTTGTTTTTTATCTGTTAAAATATTAAAAATACATAGTCATACATTTTTTTCATTTGAAGATTACAATAAATTCCAAATTATTTTGTAGTCAAAATTCATAAGAACTTTTAATCTTATATCAAAGTCATTTTAGTACCCAATTTGAACAAAATTACGACAAATAACGAAATCTTAATTATTTTTTTATAAATTAAAAGCATTATTCATGGGAATTCAAACTTGTATGAATTTTACAGTACGTCATAACATTTTTGATGTATTTAATAATAGTATCTATTTCTAGGTACTTAGGTACTATAAATCTATTTTCACTGTTTTACGGAATTTACAGAAAAATATAATTTAATTTAGAGTTATATGAATTGATATAGTAATATGTTATTATATTAATAAATTACTAATAATATAATATTATAAAAGTAATATTGTCGGAAAAAATCATAACAACCAGCTACTATAATAATACAAATAAAATTAAATTACTTTAATAGCTATATAAAAAAAAAAAACATCACTGGTTATATAGACTGACGTGATAGACCGTTTCCGCCAAGGCTAGATACTATATCTATAGCCACGGTTTTCGCTCCGAATTGTTTTTCGTATACAATGATAGGTATATCATTTAAATCATACTTAACAGACCTATAATTATGACACATTCGACACCTAATGTAATTCGTGATGTAAGAAATTTAAGAACTATAAAATGTTACTAAAATTATTATTTTCAATCATCAATCAAATTTTCAAAATACCCATGTAAAATAGGCGGTTAAGCTATTCATACTATGAACGACTAGGTTCTATTGATAGGATATTTTACGATAATGATTTTAAGCAAAAATTAATTCAGCCTAGCGAATTGAGGAATTCTAATTAAGTATAAATTATATGTACCTATGTAATACATTATATACAACATTCATTAGTTATTCATCTTTTCTTAGAAGTCAATGTTAATCCTCCGGTTCTTAATGGCTTGATTATTTGCTTAGCACTTCATAGACAATCGGACAGCTTGCTGTTGTTATCTTGCATGAAATCGACTTGTGATAATAATATAATATATTTCATAAAATAATCCATGAATATTATCATTTTTCTCAAGATTGGGTAAAATCATGGCATAAAATCTTGTTTATCACTTTTATGCTGCAGGGTAGTACCTATCATTTAAATTCCATTATATAAAGTCATAGTGCAGTATTACAGTCTGCAGGCTTTTGATACCGAAGCGTTTAATATTTTTTGTTTAATACGAATTTATATTACCTAAATTTATTGTGTCTTGTATACTTGTTTCGTTGAAATAAATTTAAAATTAATATTTTTGATATCATTATCGTAAAAATTATATTCTTATTGAGATTATTAATCCACCTTTATAACTATGGAAGTGTTAAAAAATAATCAACCTTTTGATTTACTACCAGATGAAATGTTAATACACACACTCATCTTGATCGATGCAAAAACACTTTTAGATTGCAGGCTTGTGTGTAAAAGATGGCAAGAACTTATTGACGCATTTGTATTTCAAGAAAAAGCTGCTCTAGAAAACAAGTTTGTGAATAATGGTCAAGGGTATAGCAGTTTTTCACAAATCGGTTCAAATGATATTAGAAAAATAGAATTACCTTGGTACGTGTTTTATGTAATAAGCAAATACGATCCATTCAATAGAAATTTGATTAAAAACCACTGTGGCCAAGGTAAGTAGTAAATAAATTACAAATGAAATTTGTACCTTTTTCTGATAAGAATTCAAAATAATTTATACTGTATTATAATGAATTTTATATTTAATACAGATCATTGGCTCCATTGGGAAAGTATTAATGCTGCTGGTGTTATGGCACCGTTTTTGAGTGATCTTGATCTTGATTATGATTTCTCGCAAGTTTCCCGTATACCACAGTCGGAACAATTATTATTGTCTGATCCAGATTTTGATGGACAGTCAAGTTTTTTCAATGTAGATTTTCGACATCTACGATCAATATATCAAGAAATTATATTTAAAGATTATGGCTTGAACGTTGCTCTAATGAAAACTCTTCAACCTAAAATTGTATTTAGTTCATGGTAATGTTACTTGTATTTAAGATATTTTCTTTAAATAAATTAACAAAATAAAATGCTTTGCAGGTCTAAAACAAGATATCAGTATATATTGTATAGGTTACAGGCCACTATTTATAGTGAAACAAATAGTTCTAAAGTTGTAACTGCAGATTCCTTTAATGAAGAATCACCAACCGAATGGAAAAGAGTATGTATTTTTATATGTATTTTTACTACAAATTATTTTAGCAAAACTACCATTAAATATTATATTTAGGCTTCAGATTCAATTGAAACAATGGGCCATGAAACATCCTTAAGACTAAATCATTCCGTGATTGAAATTTTGGAGCAGCCAGCCTTATACAACTTTCAAGTGACCTGTTCTGTTGTGAAAATATTGCTACCAATAAAATATAAAAATGCTTATTTGCTTTAATCTAGCTTAAAAATGTTTACCCACCTATCTGTTAAAATATTAAAACTAAAAATATTGAAAAACTAAAAAATAAAATCTTTTTGTGATAATTATCTTATTTTCTGTACTAAATATATTGATAAGTGTTATTAATTTAAAATTATATTAAAATACTTAATTATATGAATAATTAAAATCAAAGAAATCAATATTTTATATAATACAATTTAAAAACGTTATACCTATCTAATTTTTTATTGTTATTACAATTACATTTTCAGTTATTTAAAGAATATATTGAATTAAACTATTGTTCATTGATATTTGTTTACAATTATATCATACTTATATGCAATAATATGATAATTGTTGTATAATGTATGCAATCAAAATTAATTCAACCTACTGTTTTACTAATAGAAAAATAAATTACTAATATATTATCATTAGAAATATATACTGTTAGTCTCCAAAATGTTATTCATATGCATATACACATATATTTTTTATATAGATATAAATAACTTTATATCAATTTTTAGAAACTGGAAAGAGTTCACACTTAATTAATTTCAAATAAATTAAAAATATTTTAGAACATAAAAAAATATACATATTTGAAATTTAATTTATTCTTTTATTTAAATTTACTTTTAGTTACAATTGCATTCATTAAATATATATTTAAACTTTCCCAAACTTAAATCTTCTTTTTTACAACTATTGTTAATTATTTTAGATTGCAACTTTAATAACCATTCATCAAATGTTTTTCTTAACACTAATTAAAACTATTGCTAATAAAAAATTGACTGTTTAATACTCGGATTTGAAGCTTATGCCATTAGATTAAATTATAATTTTATGAAAAATATATTATTACATAATGAATTCTATGTTAATAATTGATTTTTTAAGAATTGTTAAAAATTTAATTTGAAAAAAGTATAGGTTACTATACTGTTTTCAATTTCATTTTGCTAATAAATAATTGACTATTTATATCTCAAATTTGAAGCTTATGCTATTAGAATAAATTATAAGTTGGTGAAAAATATAATATTACATAATAAATAATATGTTAATATTTGATTTTCAATAATTTATAAATCATAATTTAAATCCTAATCATTTATTAATCATATGATATTTTTGTTTATCCATTACTTTAGATCACAGTATTCATCTGAAATAATTGATGCAATTGGCGTATGAATCAGAATAAAATGAAAATAAGAGATGATAGTATTACCTCGTTCTTAACATGCTCATATGATTATTTTAAAAATAAAAAACCTAAAAATAAATCAAAGTTTTGTGTAAGTATACTGTTTACATTTTTATTTGGCTAATAAATAATTGGTTATTTATATCTCAAATTTGAAGCCTATGCTATTAGATTGAATTACAAATTTATGAAGAATATAATATTACATAATGAATTCTATGTAAATAATTGATTTTTTAAGAATTGTTAAAAATTTAATTTGAAAAAGGTATTGGTTACTATTCTGTTTTCAATTTCATTTTGCTAATAAATAATTGACTACTTTTATCTTAAATTTGAAGCTTATGCCATTAGAATCAATGATAAAT